>NW_027437129.1:0-22668 GCF_047716275.1 Strix uralensis
CTCGGGATACCAGGGCCCCCCCCAGTATGGTACTGGGCACCCTCGGGATACCAGGGACCCCCCCAGTATGGTACTGGGCACCCTCGGGATACCAGGGACCCCCCCAGTATGGTACTGGGCACCCTTGGGATACCAGGGACCACCCCAGTATGGTCCTGGGGCCCCCCCAGTATAGTACTGGGCACCCTCGGGATACCAGGGACCACCCCAGTATGGTCCTGGGCCCCCCCCCAGTATGGTACTGGGCACCCTCGGGATACCAGGGACCCCCCCCAGTATGGTCCTGGGCCCCCCCCCAGTATGGAACTGGGCACCCTCAGGACCCCTGGACCCCCCCAACGTGTACTGGGTGCCCTCAGGACAGCAGGGACCCCTCCCCAGTTGGTACTGGGCAACCTCAGGACACCAGGGACACCCCAGTATGGTTCTGGGGCCCCCCCAGTATGGTACTGAGTGCCCTTGGGTCACCAGGGACCCCCCAGTATGGTCCTGGGGCCCCCCCCAGTATGGTACTGGGCACCCTCAGGAGCCCTGGGCCCCCCCCCCAGTATGGTCCTGGGCCCCCCCCCAGTATGGTACTGGGCACCCTCAGGACCCCTGGGCCCCCCCAGTATAGTCCTGGGGGGATCCCTGGTGTCCCCCCAAACCACCCCCCAACCACCCCTAATATCACCCTGAGCCCCCCACCCCTCCAGCACAGCACCCCTGGAGCTTCTTTCTACCCCCCCAAAATGTCCCCAGAACCCCCCCAAAGCCCCCTGGGGTCCCCCATTTTCACCCCAACACCCCCATTTTGATGTCACGTGTGTGTGTGTGTCCCCCAGCAAATCATGAAGGACCGTTGGATGAACGTGGGCCACGAGGACGACGAGCTGAAACCCTACATGGAGCCTGTGCCCGACTACAAGGACCCTCGGAGGACAGGTAGGACCCCCCAGGGACCTTTTTTGGGGGGGAGGTCCCCCCAATTCTGGGGTCCCCCCAGTTCTGAGGCCCCCCGCCCCCCCCCCAGAGTTGATGGTGTCCATGGGGTACACGCGGGAGGAGATTCAGGAGTCGCTGGTGGGGCAGAAGTACAACGAGGTGATGGCGACTTACCTGCTGCTGGACCATAAGAGCTCGGAGGTGAGGGGACATCGGGGGACGTTGGGGACACCAGGGGGGTGTGGGGACACGAGGGAGGGTGGAGGGGAGTAAGGGGACATGAGACAGGGATGTGGGATGGAGGGTGGGAGGGGACATGGGGACAGCGAGGGGATGGGGTGGACAAAGGGATGATGAGGGGACATTGAGGGTCGGAGGGGACATGGGGACATTGAGGTCAGAGGGGACACAGGGACAATGAGGGGACATTGAGGGTCTGAGGGGACATGGGGACAATGAGGGGACGTTGAGGGTCTGAGGGGACATGGGGACAATGAGGGGACGTTGAGGGTCGGAGGGGACATGGGGACAATGAGGGTCTGAGGGGACATGGGGACAATGAGGGGACATTGAGGGTGTGAGGGGACATGGGGACGTTGAGGGTCTGAGGGGACATGGGACGTTGAGGGTCTGAGGGGACATGGGACAATGAGGGGACATTGAGGGTCTGAGGGGACACGGGGACATTGAGGGGTCTGAGGGGACATGGGGACAATGAGGGGACATTGAGGGTCTGAGGGGACACGGGGACATTGAGGGTCTGAGGGGACATGGGGACAATGAGGGGACATTGAGGGTCTGAGGGGACACGGGGACATTGAGGGTTGGAGGGGACATGGGGACAATGAGGGGACGTTGAGGGTCTGAGGGGACACGGGGACATTGAGGGTCTGAGGGGACATGGGGACAATGAGGGGACGTTGAGGGTCTGAGGGGACACGGGGACATTGAGGGTTGGAGGGGACATGGGGACAATGAGGGGACGTTGAGGGTCGGAGGGGACACAGGGACATTGAGGGGACATTGAGGGTTGGAGGGGACATGGGGACATTGAGGGTCGGAGGGGACACGGTGACAATGAGTGGACATTGAGGGTCTGAGGGGATATGGGGACAATGAGGGGACATTGAGGGTTGGAGGGGACATGGGGACAATGAGGGGACATTGAGGGTCTGAGGGGACACGGGGACAATGAGGGGACATTGAGGGTTGGAGGGGACATGGGGACATTGAGGGTCGGAGGGGACACGGGGACAACGAGATGACTTTGAGGGTCTGAGGGAACATGGGGACATTGAGGGGACACAAAAGTCTGGGGGGACACTGAGGGTTTGAGGGGCCATGGGGACAGTGGGGGGACATTGAGGGTCAGAGGGGACATGGGGACAATGAAGGGACACGAGACTCTGAGGGAACATGGGGACAGCGAGGAGATATTGAGGGTCACAGGGGACGTGGGGACAATGAGGGGACATTGAGGGTATGAGGGGACACGGGGACAATGAGGTGACATGGGGCCACGAGATGGCACGTGGGGAGAAGAGGGGACATGGGGACAAGGAGGGGACATGGGGACAGGGTGGGACATTGCTGGGGGGTCCCAGGGAGGGACACAGGGGCCACCGTGTCGCCGTGCCAGCGTGTCCCCGTGCCACCGTGTGTGTGTGTGTCCATGTGTCCCCCACCCCAGCTGTGCCTCGTGCCACCGTGTCTCTGTGCTGGCACGTCCCTGTCCCCAGCTGTGCCCAGTGCCACCGCGTCCCTGTCCCCAGCTGTCCCCCTGTGTCACCACGTCCTTGTGTCACCACATCCCCGTGTCACCATGTCCCATCCCTGGCTTGGGGGGGGGGGGCGGCGGTCCCCATCTTGGGTCTGCTCCGTGTGTCCCTTTGTGCCCCCCAACCCCGTGTCCCAACATGTCCCCAACATGTCCCTGATGTCCCCAACATGTCCCTGATGTCCCCAGTTGTCCCCTTGTGTCACCGTGTCCCCCGTGTCACCCCACCACATCCCCAACCATCTGAGGTGCGGGGGGGGGGGGGGGGCCCCCATCCCTGGGTCTGCTCGGTGTGTCCCTTTGTGCCCCCCACCCCCATGTCCCCAACGTGTCCCCAACGTGTCCCCGATGTCCCCAGCTGGAGGAGAACCTGGCGCTGAAGCCGCGGGCGGCCCCTGACCTGGCCAACAGCTCGGGCCCCTCCCCTGCCCACAAGGTCCAACGCAGCGTCTCCGCCAACCCAAGCGCCGAGTCAGCGACCAGGGTGAGCCCCCCCCCCCCCCAACACCCCCCCCCCGACCCCCAGCACCCCCCCAACAGCCCCCCGGGTGTGTGGGTGCGTGGGGGGGGCACCCCGATGTTTTGGTTCATGGGTGGGGGCACCCCAACACCTGGGTGCATGGGGGGGGCACCCCGATGTCTAGGTTCATGGGTGGGGGGGGCACCCCAATGTCTGGGTGCGTGAGGGGGGGGGCACCCTCACGCCTGGATTCATGGGTGGGGGGCACCCCGACGCCTGGGTGGATGAGGGGGGGGCACCCAGATGTCTGGGTTCATGGGTGGGGGCACCCAAATGCCTGGGTGGATGGGGTGGGGGGGGGCACCCCGACACCTGGGTGTGTGGTCCGGGGGGGCACCCTGAATCCTGGGTGCATTGGGGGGGGGGGCACCCAATACCTGGGTGCATGGCGGGGGGGGGGGTGTAGCCAGATGTTTGGGTCTGGTGGGGGGCACCCTGGTGTTGGGGTTCTTGGGTGGGAGCACCCTGATGCCTGGGTGGATGGGGGGGGGGGGCACCGGTGCCTGGGTATGTGGTGGGGGGCACCCTGACTTCTGGGTGGAGGGGGGGGGGGCACCCAAATGTCTGCGTTCATGAGTGGGGGCACCCCGACACCTGGGTGGATAAGGGGGGGGCACCCAAATGTCTGCGTTCATGGGTGGGGGGCACCCCAATGCCTGGGTGCATGGCGGGGGGGGGGGGGGGGTGCTGGGCACCTGGGTCCCAAGGGGACACCTTGTGGTTGGGTGGGGGGCAACGGGGGGGCCCCCAGTCCTGTGGGAGAAAGTGGGGGGGGCCCATGGGGTGGGAGCTGGGACTGTGGGGGGTGTTTGGGTGCTCTGGGGGTGCAGGGAGGGGAGTGGGGTCCCCATGGGTTGGGTGGGGGGGTGCCTGAATCCTCCGGGGGGGGGGGGGTGCACAGAGGGTGGAAGGGATGAAGTAAGGGGGTCCTTGGAGGGGGGGGGGGGGGGGTGTGAAGCAGGGCCCTCCCCCCACCCAGGGGGACACCCAAGTCCCTGAGGGAGTTGAGGGGTGGGGAGCAGGTTCCCATGGGACCCCCCCTTTAATTTTTTTGTGTGTCGTCGTCCCCCCCCCCCCCCAATTTTTGCCCCCCCCCCCAGCCGGCCTTTCCATCCCCACCTCGGCCTCCTACTCCAAGAAGACGCAAGCGGCCAACGCTGAGAACAAACGAGGAGGAGGAGGAGGAGGAGGAGGGGAGGAAGAGGGGGGGCGCAGGGCGGGCAGCACCGCCAAGGTGCCCCCCAGCCCCCTGCCCAGCCTGGAGCGAGCCAAGGGCACCCCCTCCCCCTCCACGGTCAGTATTTTTGGGGGGGGGGGGGGCGGGGAGCACCCATGATTGGGTCCCTTGGGTGGGGTGGGGTGGGGGAGCACCCTGAGTCCCCTGGGGGGTTCCCTTGGGTTGGGGAAGAAGGGGGGGGGGGGGGGTGAGGTCATGGGGGGGTGGGCAGGGTGGGAGTGGGGGGGTCGGGTGGGGTGGGGGGCACCCATGTTTGGGGGTGCTGGGGAGGGTGGGAAAAGGGTGGGGACACCCACATAGTTTGGAGGCGGGGGGGGGGGATATCTGGGTCTCTCAGGGGTACCAGGGTGCCAGGGTTCAAATGTGGTGGGGTCGGGGGGTCCCCAGACACCCGGATCTTTCATTTTGGGGGGGTCATGGGGTGGTCGCCCCCCCATTTTGTGGGTGTGTGTTTCTCCATGGGCAGCATTTTGGGGGGGGGGGGGCCACTCTGAGTCCCCTGGGGGGGGCCCTTTGGGTTGGGGAAGGAGGGGGGGGCCAGTGCTGGCTGCCTGGGTCCCCTCTAGGGTGGGGCAGGAGGGACATGGGGGGGGCACCCATGTTTTGGGGTACTGAGGGGGGGCACCCACATAGTTTGGGGGGGGGACAGGGAGTATCTGCATCCCTCAGAGGTGCCAGGGTGCCCTTGTTCTCATGGCTGGAGGGGGGGGGGGCAATTTGTCCCCAGACACCAGGATATTTCATTTTTGGGGGGGTCACGGGGTTCCCCCACCCTAGGTCCCCCCTTTAGCCGCCCCCCCCCCATTTTATCCCCCCCCCCCCCCCCCCCCAAAATTCTCCACAGAACAGCGTCCTCTCCACCGGCACCACGCGGAGCCGCAACTCCCCCCTGCTCGACCGAGCCAGCCTGGGCCAGAGCTCCCTGCAGAACGGCAAGGACAGGTTGGGGACCCCCCCGTGCACCCCAAAAATCCCCCCCCCCAACTCTTTAGTGTCCCCCCCCCCCACCCTTCCACGGCCCCCCCGCTTTTCTCTCCTAGCCTGCCCGCGCCAGGCTGTCGGCCCTCACCCGCCGCCCCCCCCGCCTCCCGGGGCCCCCCCGAGGTCCCGGCAGCACCCGAAACCCACCGCTCCCCCCACCGACGCCAACTGCGAGGCCCCCCCGGCCCAGGCAAGGCCCCCCGCCCCAAAAATCTTGGGGACCCCCCCCACCCCGAAATCCTGGGCCCCCCCCCCCCAAATCTTAGTGTGTGGGGTTCATGTTCTGGAGAAGGGGGAAGGGGAAGCCTTGGGGCGGGTAAGGGGGGATCCTTGGGGTGCCATGGGGGTGCTGATGGGTCCCTGGGGTGCTCTGGGGGTGCTGATGGGTTTTGGGGGTGCTGATGGGTCCCTGGGGTGCTCTGGGGGTGCTGGCAGGTCCCCAGGGTGCTGTGGGGGGTGCTGATGGGTCCTTGGGGTGCTGTGGGGGTGCTGGCAGGTCCCCAGGGTGCTGTGGGGGTGCTGATGGGTCCTTGGGGTGCTGTGGGGGTGCTGGCAGGTCCCCGGGGTGCTGTGGGGTGCTGATGGGTCCCTGGGGTGCTGTGGGGGTGCTGGCAGGTCCCCGGGGTGCTGTGGGGGTGCTGATGGGTCCCTGGGGTGCTGTGGGGGTGCTGGCAGGTCCCCAGGGTGCTGTGCGGGTGCTGATGGGTCCCTGGGGTGCTGTGGGGGGTGCTGGCAGATTGCTGGGGTGCTGCAGGGTGCCAGTGGGTCCCTGGGGTGCTGTGGGGGTGGCAGCAGGTCCCTGGGGTGCTGTGGGGGTGCTGGCAAGTCCCTGAAGTGCCAAGGGGTCCCTGGGGTGCTGTGGGGGTGCTGGCAGATCCCTGGGGTGCTCTGGGGTTACTAGCGGGTGCTCTGGGGGTGCCAGCAGGTCCCTGGGGTGCTATGGGGGTGCTGTGGGGTGCCAGGGGGTCCTTGGGGTGCTGTGGGGATGCTGGCAGATTCTTGGGGTGCTGTGGGGGTGCCATTGGGTCCCTGGGGTGCTGTGGGGGTGCTGGTGGGTCCTTGGGGTGCTGTGGGGATGCTGGCGGGTCCTTGGGGTCCCTGGGGTGCTGTGGGGGTGCCATTGGGTCCCTGGGGTGCTGTGGGGGTGCCACTGGGTCCCTGGGGTGCTGCAGGGTGCCAGAGGGTCCCTGGGGTGCTCTTGGGGTGCTGGCAGGTCCCTGGGGTGCTGCAGGGTGCCAAGGAATCCCTGGGGTGCTCTTGGGGTGCTGGCAGATCCCTGGGGTGCTCTTGGCGTGCTGGCACGTCCCTGGGGTGCTGTGGGGGTGCCATTGGGTCCCTGGGGTGCTCTGGGGGTGCTGCTGTGCCTTTACCCCCCGCCATCCCCCCAGGGCACCGCCGTGGGGAGGGCGACTGGGAACAGCCCACAGCTGGGTGCTCCCCACCCCCCCCATTTACCCACACCCCCCCCCCCCCACCCCACGTCTCCCCACAGCGGGGTGCCCCCCCGGGTGCCGGCAGCGTCGCCCTCAGCCCACAACGTCAGCCAAGGCCCCGGGGAGCGGCCCAGCTTCCCGCGGGGGGTGTCGAGCCGCAGCACCTTCCACGCCGGGCAACTGCGGCAAACGCGTGACCAGCCCCCCTTGCCCTACGCTTTGACCCCCGGGTTGCCCCCCCCCGCCTCCCCCTCCGGAGCCAGCCAAGGGCGTCGGGGACCCTCCGCCAGCCTCTTCAGCAAGTTCACCTCCAAGTTCGTCCGGAGGTGAGGGGGGGGGACACACACAGGACACTGTGTCACCGCGGGTGTGTCCCCTCCACCCCCCTCCCCCAGTGTGTGGCTCCTCTGTGTGCGGCTCCTGGGCTGCCCCTGTGTCACCCCCCACCCCCCCCTCCCCGGGGGCTCCTCTGTGTCCCCTCTTGTGTCCCCTCTGTGTCACCCCCCCCAGGGCTCCTCTGTGTCCCCTCTGTGTGTCCCCTGTGTCGTGTGTCCCCCCCCCGGGGCTCCTCTGTGTCCTCTCTGTGTGTCCCCTGTGTCGTGTGTCCCCCCCCCCAGGCTCCTCTGTGTCCCCTCTTGTGTCCCCTCTGTGTGTCACACCCCCCCGGGGCTCCTCTGTGTCCCCTCTGTGTGTCCCCTCTGTGTCACCCCCCCTAGGGCTCCTCTATGTCCCCTCTGTGTGTCCCCTGTGTCATGTGTCCCCCCCTGGGGCTCCTCTGTGTCCCCTCTTGTGTCCCCTCTGTGTGACACCACCCCCCCGGGGCTCCTCTGTGTCCCCTCTGTGTGTCCCCTCTGTGTCACACCCCCCCGCCCCCCCCCCAGGGCTCCTCTGTGTCCCCTCTGTGTGTCCCCTGTGTCATGTGTCCCCCCCCTGGGGCTCCTCTGTGTCCCCTCTTGTGTCCCCTCTGTGTGACACACCCCCCCCCCCCGGGCTCCTCTGTGTCCCCTCTTGTGTCCCCTCTGTGTCACCCCCGCCCAGGGCTCCTCTGTGTCCTCTCTGTCTGTCCCCTCTGTGTGTCCCCTGTGTCATCTGTGTCCCCTCTTGTGTCCCCTCTGTGTCACCCCCCCCAGGGCTCCTCTGTGTCCCCTGTGTGTGTCCCCTGTGTCATGTGTCCCCCCCCGGGGCTCCTCTGTGTCCCCTCTGTGTCACCCCCGCCCAGGGCTCCTCTGTGTCCTCTCTGTCTGTCCCCTCTGTGTGTCCCCTGTGTCATGTGTGTCCCCCCCGGGGCTCCTCTGTGTCCCCTCTTGTGTCCCCTCTGTGTCACCCCCCCCAGGGCTCCTCTGTGTCCCCTGTGTGTGTCCCCTCTGTGTGTGTCCCCCCCGGGGCTCTTCTTTGTCCCCTCTGTGTGTCCCTGTGTGACACCCCCCCTGCCCCGGGGCTCCTCTGTGTCCTCTGTGTGTCCCCTGTGTCGTGTCCCCCCCCAACCCTGGGGCTCCTCTGTGTCCCCTTTGTGTGTGTGTGTCCCCCCCCAGGGCTCCTCTGTGTGTCCCCTGTGTTGTCCCCTCCCCCTGGGGCTCCTCTTTGTCCCCTCTGTGTGTCCCCTGTGTCCCCCCCCACTCCTCTGTGTCCCCTTGTCCCCTCTGTGTGTCCCCTCGTCCCCCCAAGCCTCTGCTGTGTCCCCTCTGTGTGTCCCCTCATCTTCTTGGTGTCCCTTTGTCCCCTCCAGGGCTCTTCTTGTCCCCTTTGTCCCCATGTCCCCTGGGGGCTCCTCCGTGTCCCCTTGTCCCTCCAGGCTCCTCATGTCCCCCCCCCGCCCCTCCCGGGGCTCTTCCCCATCCCCTCCTGTCACCATGTCCCCTCTGTGTCCCCCCCATGTCCCCTCCTGTCCCCCAAATCTCCTGCCATCCCCTTGCCCCCCCCCCCCATCCCTATGTCCCCCCCCCTCTACGTGGCACCACAGCGCCAGGGAGGGGGTCACAAGATTTTGGGGGGGGGGGGGGCTCTTCACCCCATCCCCACTTTTGGGGGGGGGGAGCTGGGAGGGGGATCCCTCAGGGTGTGGGGGAGGGGGGTGGCTCCCTCCCCATTGCCCCACCCCCCATCCCCCCCCCCCCAACGTCGCCCTTTTTTTTCTTCTGTTTGTCTTTTTTGTAGAAATCTGTCTTTCAGGTTTGCCAGAAGGTAGGGCCGCGCCGGACGCCTGGGTGCCCCCCCCCGCATGCCCCCCCCCCACCCCCCACCCCCCCCTTCTACCCCCCCCCCCCCCGGGGAGAGCAGGTTCCACCCCCCCCCCCCATCCCAAACCCCCTCCCCCCCCCCCCCCCCACCCCCAGCACGGCCCTGCATGGCCCCTCCCCCTCCGCTCCGTCTGTCCCCCCCCCCCCAAAGTGTGTCCGTGTGTCCGTCTGTCCCCCCCCCACCCCCCCCCGTGCCCATATGGGGGGAGGGGAATGGGGAGGGCTGCCCCCCCCCATTTTTTGGGCTCCCCCCCCCCTCCCCATTTTCACTAATCTTCTGCCCGTTTTTGTTTCCCGAGGAACCCGCACGAGCCCGAGAGCAAAGAGCGGGTGGAGACGCTGAGGTGGGTGCGGGGACGGGGACACCCCAAAAACCCCTGGGACACCCCAAAAACACCCCCCCGGGTCCCTGGACACCCCAAAAACACCCCCCGGGTCCCTGGGACACCCCAAAAACCCCAGGACACCCCAAAACCACCTCCCGGGTCCCTGGGACACCCCAAAAACCCCTGGGACACCCCCAAAAACACCCAGGACACCCCAAAAACACCCCCCGGGTCCCTGGGACACCCAAAAACCTCTGGGGGCTCCAGGACCTCCCCCCCCCGGGGTCCCTGTGACACCCCCAAGGTCCTTGTGACACCCATGGGACCTCCCAGTGACACCCACGCACTCCTTACTGGTCCCAGTGTCATCCCAGTGACACCCAGGCCCTCCATACTGGTCCCAGTGACACCCAGGCCCTACCACACTGGTCCCAGTGTCATCCCAGTGACATCGAGGCTCTCCATACTCCTCCCAGTGTCATCCCAGTGCCACCCAGGTCCTCCCTACTGGTCCCAGTGTCATCCCAGTGACACCCAAGTTTTTCCTACTGGTCCCAGTGACACCCAGGCCCCTCCATACTCCTCCCAGTGACACCCAAGTTCTCCCTACTGGTCCCAGTGCCACGCAGGCCCTCCCTACTGGTCCCAGTGTTATCCAGTGCCACCCAGGCCCTCCATACCGATCCCAGTGTCATCCCAGTGCCACCCAGGCCCTTCCATACTGGTCCCAGTGCCACACAGGCCCTCCCTACTGGTCCCAGTGTCATCCCAGTGCCACCCAGGCCCTTCATACTGGTCCCAGTGCCACGCAGGCCCTCCCTACTGGTCCCAGTGTCATCCCAGTGACACCCAGGCCCTCCATACTGATCCCAGTGTCATCCCAGTGACACCCAAGTTTTTCCTACTGGTCCAGTGCCACCCAAGTCCTCCATACCGATCCCAGTGTCATCCCAGTGCCACGCAGGCCCTCCCTACTGGTCCCAGTGTCATCCCAGTGCCACCCAGGCTCTCCATACTGGTCCCAGTGCCACCCAGGCCCTTCCATACTGGTCCCAGTGCCACGCAGGCCCTCCCTACTGGTCCAGTGTCATCCCAGTGCCACCCAGGCCCTCCATACTGATCCCAGTGTCATCCCAGTGACACCCAAGTTCTCCCTACTGGTCCCAGTGACACCCAGGCCCTCCGTACCGATCCCAGTGTCATCCCAGTGCCACCTCGGCCCTTCCATACTGGTCCCAGTGCCACGCAGGCCCTCCCTACTGGTCCCAGTGTCATCCCAGTGCCACCCAGGCTCTCCATACTGATCCCAGTGCCACCCAGGCCCTTCCATACTGGTCCCAGTGCCACGCAGGCCCTCCCTACTGGTCCCAGTGTCATCCCAGTGCCACCCAGGCCCTCCATACTGATCCCAGTGTCATCCCAGTGACACCCAAGTTCTCCCTACTGGTCCCAGTGACACCCAGGCCCTCCGTACCGATCCCAGTGTCATCCCAGTGCCACCTCGGCCCTTCCATACTGGTCCCAGTGCCACGCAGGCCCTCCCTACTGGTCCCAGTGTCATCCCAGTGCCACCCAGCCCTTCCATACTGGTCCCAGTGCCACGCAGGCCCTCCCTACTGGTCCCAGTGTCATCCCAGTGCCACCCAGGCCCTTCCATACTGGTCCCAGTGCCATGCAGGCCCTCCCTACTGGTCCCAGTGTCATCCAGTGCCACCCAGGCCCTTCCATACTGGTCCCAGTGCCACCCAGGCCCTTCCATACTGCTCCCAGTGCCACCCCCTCACCTCTCAGTGACCCCATTATCCCCCCATTTATTTTTTTCCCCCCCCCCCAGACCGGCAGTGGGTCCGGACAAAGACCCCGCGACGCCGTCGCCCGCGAAGCCAAACCTCGTTCGTTACGTTTTACCTGGAGCATGAAAACGACGAGTTCTTTGGAACCGGGCGAAATGTTACGGGAAATCCGGAAAGTTCTCGACGCCAACAGTTGCCGTTGCGAACCCCAAGAGCGTTTCGTCCTTCTCTGCGCTCACGGAGCTCCCGGCCACGATTCCTTCGTTCAGTGGGAGATGGAGGTTTGTAAACTCCCGCGGCTTTCGCTCAACGGCGTCCGCTTCAAACGCATCGCCGGCACCTCCATGGCCTTCAAGAACATCGCCTCCAAGGTGGCCAACGAGCTCAAGCTCTGAGCCACCCCCCTCCCCTGGGGAGAGAGAGAGGAGCGGGGGGGACACACACGCGGTGGCCCTTCTGGCCCAACACCCCTCCCCCCCCCCCCCCCCCGTCTCCTTTTTGGAGGGGGGGAGCGAGGCGATGGAGGAGGAAGGGGGGTGGGGGTTGGCAGCGGAGTTTGGGACCTGTGGGGACGTCGTGGATGGAGCTGGGAACGTTCTGGATGGACTTGAGATCCTTGGGGACATCCTGGATGGACCTGGGGACATCTGGGGACATTCTCGATGGACTCGAGATCCTTGGGGACATCCTGGATGGACCTGGGGGTGTTTAGGGACATCCTGGAGGAACCTGGGGACGTCCTGGATGGATCTGGGGACATCTGGGGATGTTCTCAATGGACTTGGGGACATCCTGGATGGACGTGGGGGTGTTTGGGGACATCCTGGATGGACCTGGGGATGTCCTGGATGGGCCTGGGGACATCTGGGGACGTTCTCAGTGGACTTGGGGACATCTGGGGATGTTCTGGATGGACTTGAGATCCTTGGGGACATCCTGGATGGACCTGGGGACATCTGGGGACATTCTCAATGGACTCGAGATCCTTGAGGACATCCTGGATGGACCTGGGGACATCTGGGGACATTCTCAATGGACTCGAGATCCTTGGGGACCTCCTGGATGGACCTGGGGACATTTGGGGACCTCCTGGATGGACCTGGGGACGTTCTCAATGGAGCTGGGGCCATCCTGGATGGACTTGAGACCCTTGGGGACATCCTGGATGGACCTGGGGACATTTGGGGACGTCCTGGATGGAGTTGAGACCCCTGGGGCCATCTTAGATGGACCTGGGGACGTCCTGGATGGATCTGGGGACATTTGGGGACATCCTCAATGGATCTGGGGACATCCTGGATGGACTCAAGACCCTTGGGGACATCTGGGGACGTCGTGGATGGAGCTGAGAACATCTGGGAACGTCCTCGATGGATCTGGGGACGTCCTGGATGGACTCAAGACCCTTGGGGACATCCTAGATGGACCTGAGGACATCATGGGTGGCCCAGTGACCTCTGGGGACATCCTGGATGGACCTGGGGACGTTTGGGGATGTCCTGGATGGAGCTGGGGACATTTGGGGACATCTTGGATGGACTCGAGACCCCTGAGGACATAACGGATGGAGCTGGGGACGTCGTGGGTGGCCCAGTGACCTCTGGGGACGTCGTGGATGGAGCTGGGGACATCCTGGATGGACTTGAGCCCCCTGGGGACATCCTCGATGGATCTGGGGACATTTTGGGGGCGTCCTCGATGGAGCTGGGGACATTCTGGATGGACTTGAAACACCCCCGCCCCCCCCTTGGGGACATTCTGGATGGAGCTGGGGACATCTGGGGACATCGTGGGTGGCCCAGTGCCCTCATGGGGACATTGTGAGTGGACTCGAGACCCCTGGGGACATCCTGGGTGGCCCAGTGACCTCATGGGGGACATCCTGGATGGAGCTGGGGACAGCTGGGGACATCCTGGGTGGCCCAAGAACCTGTTGGGGGACATCCTGGGTGGCCCAGTGACCTCATGGGGACGTCCTGGATGGACTCAAGACCCCTGGGGACATCTGGGGTGGCCCCAGGACCCTCTTGGGGACATTTGGGGTGGCCCAATGACCTCATGGGGACATCCTGGATGGAGTGGGGACATCCTGGGTGGTCCAGGACCCTCTTGGGGACATCTGGGTGGCATCTGGGGACATCCGGGGTGGCCTCAGGGACGTCCCCGAGCCTTACGGGGGGACGTGGGGATCGTCCTGGGGGTCCCCAGGGACGTGGGGACAGTCCCAGGGCCTTTCTGTCCCCATGGGGACGTCCCAGCCCCCCCCCCCCTCCCCCCCCGCGGTGGCCTTAGGGGACCTGGGGCCACCCTGATGTCACAGGGCCCCTCCCCCCCTCCCCCCCCCGCGGTGGCCTTAGGGGACCCCCAGGGTGTCCTGACCCCTCCCCCACCCGTGGATGGCCCCTCCCCCCCCCCCTCACTCAGGAAGGCCCCCGGGGGGGGGAGGGGCGCTGCTGCTGCTGGGGGGTCGCCCCCCAACCCCCCACCCCGGGAAGAGGGGGGGGGGAGGGGCGGGGTCGCCCCCTTTGACCTGCTGTAGCCCCGCCCCCGGGGGCACGTGGACGGGGGGGGGGGAGGGGCTGCACCCACCCCTTTACATACCTCGGGGGGAGGGGGGGGTGGTGTCCCCAGCCCCGCCCCTCCCCCCACCACCACCATCCCTTTGGGGGAGAGGGGGAGGGGCGAGGGGGGCACCCAGGGGTGCTGCTGCCCGAGGGGGGAGGGGCAGCGCCGCTGGCCCCGCCCCCAGCCCCGCCCCCAGCAGCGCCGCTGTGGATTTTCCAGGTTCTAGATTAAAAACTTTCCAGAAAGATCTGTGGCCTCTGACCAGTGCTCCCAGTATGGACCAGTGCTCCCAGTACAGACCAGTGCTCCCAGTATGGATCTGTGCTCCCAGTACAGACCAGTGCTCCCAGTATGAATCAGTGCTCCCAGTATGGACCAGGGCTCCCAGTACGGAGCAGTGCTCCCAGTACAGACCAGTGCTCCCAGTATGGAGCAGTGCTCCCAGTATGGATCTGTGCTCCCAGTACAGACCAGTGCTCCCAGTACGGGGCAGTGCTCGCAGTATAGACCAGTGCTCCCACTATGGACCAGTGCTCCCAGTATGGATCTGTGCTCCCAGTATGAACCAGTGCTCCCAGTTTAGGGCAGTGCTCCCAGTATGGACCAGTGCTCCCAGTATAAAGCAGTGTTCCCAGTATGGACCAGTGCTCCCAGTATAAAGCAGTGTTCCCAGTATGGACCAGTGCTCCCAGTATAAAGCAGTGTTCCCAGTATGGACCAGTGCTCCAAATTTAGGGCAGTGCTCCCAGTATGGACCAGTACTCCCAGTAGCTCAGCACTCCCAGTACAACCCAGTGCCCACTGACCACGCAGCCCAGTGCTCCCAGTAACCCCTTCCCAGTGCTCCCAGTCCCCCCCCCAGCACACGCGGGCCGCTCTAGTAAAATACTTTTATTGCAAACGCGGCCGGGACCCCCCCCACCCCCCCCCCGAGGTCCCCGGGGACCCCCCCGGGGTGCGGCCCCCCCCCCCCCCCATGCCGGCGCCGCGGGTCCTCCAGCCCAGCAGGGGGCGCGGGGGGGGGGGGGGGGGGAGAGGGGGCGCGCCGGGGCGTATCCCAGAGTTCAGCGGGGCGGGGCGTGGCCAGCGGCGGGGGGGCGGGGCCGGGCGGGGGGGGCGGGGCCGGGGCGGATCAGGGGGGGCGGGGCCCGGCCCTGCTGAAGCGGCGGCGGCGGCCGCGGTAAAACCGGAGCGTTGGGAGGGGCCGGGCGGAGGAGGGGGGGGGGGCCTGGGGGGGGGCGGGAGGGGGGAGGGGGGGGGGAGGGGGGAGGGGCCGGGGGAGGAGCCGCGTGGGGGGGGCGGGGCTGACGCAGGCGGAGGGGGCGGGGGCCGGGCGAGACACCCCCGTGATCTGCACCTGTGGGAAGAGAGGCGGGGTGGGGGCGGGGCCAGGGGCTGAGCCGGGACTAGAACTGGGATCGGGACTAGGAGTGGGGGGTGGGACTGGGACCAGTAACTGAGTCAGGGCTGGGACCGGGACTAAGCGCGGGGCTGAGACTGGGACCAGTTCTTGAATTAGGACTGGGACCAGGACTGGGACTAGTGCCTGACTCAGGACTAGAACTGGGACCAGGACTGGGACTAGTGCCTGTCTTAAGATGAGAACTGGGACTAAGAACAGGGCTGAGACTAGGACCAGTTCCTGAATTAGGACTGGGACCAGGCTCCTGAACTGGGACCGGGGACCAGTAACTGACTCAGGGCTAGAACTGGGACTGGGACTAAGCACAAGGCTGAGACTGGGACCAGTTCTTGAATTAGGACTGGGACCAGGACTTGGACTGGGACTAGTGCCTGTCTTAGTCCCAGTTCTCATCTTAAGAACAGGGCTGAGACTGGGACCAGTTCCTGAATTAGGACTGGGACCAGGCTCCAGAACTGGGACTGGGACTAGTGCCTGACTCAGACCTAGAACCGGGACCAGGACTAAGCGCAGCCAGTGCCTGTCTCAAGATGAGAACTAGGACTAAGAAAAGGGCTGAGACTGGGACCAGTTCCTGAATTAGGGACTGGAACCAGGACACAGGCTGGGACTGGGACTAGTGTCTGCCTCAGGACTAGAACCGGGACCAGGACTAAGCGCAGGGCTCAAAACTGGGACCAGGACTGGGACTAGTGCTTGTCTCAGGACTAGAACCAGGACCAGGACTAAGCGTAGGGCTCCAGAACTGGGACCAAGCTCTAGAACTGGGACTGGGACTAGTGCCTGTCTCAGGACTAGAACCAGGACCAGGACTAAGCATAGGGCTCCAGAACTGGGACCAGGCTCCAGAACTGGGACTGGGACTAGTGCCTGTCTCAGGACTAGAACCGGGACCAGGACTAAGCGTAGGGCTCCAGAACTGGGACCAAGCTCTAGAACTGGGACTGGGACTAGTGCCTGTCTCAGGACTAGAACCGGGACCAGGACTAAGCGTAGGGCTCCAGAACTGGGACCAGGCTCCAGAACTGGGACTAGTGCCTGTCTCAGGACTAGGACCAGGACTAAGCATAGGCTGAGACCGAGACCATTTTGTACATTAAGACTGGGCCTAATTCCTGAATTAGTGCTGGAACCAGCCCCAGGGCCTGGGAACAGAACTGGGGCCCTCCCCTCAAAACTGGTCCCAGTTCCAGCCTTAGAACTGGTCCCAGTGCCCCACCCCCCCGCCCCCACTCACCTCCTCCTCTTCCTCCTCCTCCTCCTCCTCCTCGGCAGGGGCAGGGGGGGGCACAGGGGGGTCCGTCCCCCCCCTCTGGGCCTCCCGTTCCCGGAGCAGCCGCTCGAGGCCGAAGCGCCGTCGGGCCCCCGACACGAAGCTCTTGACTTGCGCCGCCGTTTTGTTGCCCAGGACCCCGGCCACCGCCGGGAAGTCGCGGCCGTAGCGTCGCAGGGCTTAACGAGGGCGGCGGGGGTTAACGAGGGTCAAGGGGTTAATGAGGTTAATGAGGGGCGGGGGGGGGGGGGCGCTCACCCTGCACCACCAGGAGCTGCTCGTCCGTGGTCCAGCGGGAGCTGAATTTGCCGTTGCCCTGGAGGGGGGGGGGACACAGAGGGGACATGGGGGGACGGTGTGAGGCTGTGGGGACACCGTGGGGACACTGAGGGGCACGCGGGGACACCGGGGGGGACATTTTGGGGCATGTGGGGGCACCACAGGGACACTGGGGCACATGGGGACGTCGTGGGGACACTGTGGGGACAACGGGGGGCACGTGCGGACACCGTGGGGACACTGCCGGGCATGTGGGGACACCAGGGGGGCACTGGGGGGCACGTGGGGACACCACGGGGACACTGGGGCACATGGGGACGTCGTGGGGACACTGTGGGGACACCGGGGGGCACGTGCGGACACCGTGGGGACACTGCCGGGCATGTGGGGACACCAGGGGGGCACTGGGGGGCACGTGGGGACACCACAGGGGACGGGAGGAGATGATGTGGGACACGGGGACAGCGTGGGGCGCAAAGGGACACACCCTGGGGGAGGTGGGGACACTGTGGGGCACGGCAGGGACACCATGGGGACACTATGGGGGATATGGGGACATTTTGGGGCACACAGGGACACTGGGGGGACACTATGGGGACACTGGGTGGGCGTATGGGGACACCGTGGGGACGCTGGCGGGCACATGGGGACACTGGGGGGGCGTGTGGGGACACTGGGGGGATGCTGGGGGGCACGTGGGGACACCACGGGGACACTGGGGCACGTGGGGACACTGTGGGGGACGGGAAGAGATGATGTGGGACATGGGGACAGCGTGGGGCGCAAGGGGACACCGTGGGGACCCTGGCGGGCATGTGGGGACACCGGGGGGGCGCGTGGGGACACCGGGGGGGATGCTGGGGGGCACGTGGGGACAACGTGGGGACACTGTAGGGCATGTGGGGACACCGTGGGGACACTGGGGACACCGTGGGGCAGGGGAGGAGATTGTGGGTGACACGGGGACACCCTGGGGACATTTTGAGGCATCCAGGGACACTGGGGGGGACACTGGGGGGCACATGGGGATGCCGTGGGGTGCATGGGGACACCCTGGGGACATTTGGGGACACCCAGGGACACACCGTGGGGACACCTGGGACACCGTGTGGGGCACGGGAGGAGATGATGTGCAACACGGAGACACCCTGGGGACACCGGGGGGACACTATGGGGCATGTGGGGACACCATGGGGACACCGTGGGGCAGGGGAGAAGACGGTGGGTGACATGGGGACACCGTGGGGACATTTTGAGGCATCCAGGGACACTGGGGGGCACATGGGGACACCGTGGGGACATTTTGGGACACCCAGGGACACCCGGAGACCCCATGGGGACACCATGTGGGGCACGGGAGGAGATGTGCAACACAGGGACACGCTGGGGACATTTTGGGGACACCGTGGGGCACATGGGGACACCCTGGGGACATTTTGGGACACTCAGGGACACTACGGGGCACCCGGGAACCCCGTGGGGACACCATGTAGGGCACGCAAGGAGATGATGTGCGACACGGGGGACACCCTGGGGACATTTTTGGGGCACCCGGGGACACTGTGGGGCAGCCGGGGACCCCGTGGGGACACTGGGGGACACGAGGGGACCCCCTGGGGACCCCCAAACCCCACCTCGGGGGGGCGCAGCCCCTCCACGCCGCCCTCCAGCGCCTGCTTCAAGCCGCTGTTGATCTGTTTGATCCGCTGCACCTGCGCCCCCAAAAATCACCCCCAAAACTCAAGGGGGATATTTTTTGGGGTGTTTTCAAGGGTTTTTGGGTTTTTTGGTTTTTTTTTTTTTTTTTACCTGGCGTTTGAGGGAAACCAGTTGACAATCGAGCTGGCGCAGGGCCAGCGCCCCGAGGTCGGGGTTGGCGGTGACACCCGCCACGTCCTCGCGGCTCAGGTGCATCCCCCGGGGGGGGCGACGACGGTGTCGGGCGGGGGGGTGGTGACGATATTGTGCTTCTTTCCGCGGGGTGGTTTTGGGGTAAAAAGGCTGAAATTTATGAACGAGGCTGAAATTCATTCCTAAGTTCGTCAGCGCGGTGAAGCCAGCTCCCCCCATACACCCCCCCCCCCCAATATCAAACCTCTTTTTTGGGGTCTGCGGGTTCCGGCTCCCCCTTGGCGGTGTCGTCGGTCTCGTCGTTGCTATGGAAACGGGGGTGAAAAGGGGGGTTTTGGGGGTGCAAGGGGGGGGGGGTTTGGGGAGGGGGGGTACCTGTCGTCGCGGTCTTTGCGGCCCAGGAGGCGCCGAGCCTGTCGGTCCATGACGCTGGTTCGGGTGCGGGTTTTTTTCCAGGAATAATAATATTTAACGAGGCTGGGGATCAGCTTGTCGGGGAGCTGCGAGGGGAGGGGGGGGGGGGTTTGGGGGGGTACAAGGTCAGTTTGGGGGGGTTTAGGGGGGGAACAGGGTGAGTTTGGGGAGGTTTAGGGGGCACAGGGGGAGTTTGGGGGGGTTTAGGGGGGATTTGGGGGGAGTTTGGGGGGGTTTAGGGGGGTTTAAGGGGGGCACAGGGGGAGTTTAGGGGGGTTTAGGGGGGATTTGGGGGCGTTTGGGGGGACACAGGGGGTTTGGGGGGGATTTGGGGGGGCACAGGGGGAGTTTGGGGGGGCACAGGGGGGCACAAGGTGAGTTCAGGGGGGTTTAGGGGGGACACGGGGGGGTTTGAGGGGGGTTTGGGGGGGCACAGGGGGAGTTTGGGGGGGTTTGGGGGGACACAGGGGAGTTTGGGGGGGCACAGGGGGGGCACAAGGTGAGTTTGGGGGGTTTAGCAGGGGCACGGGGGGGTTTGAGGGGGGTTTGGGGGGGTTTAAGGGGGGCACAGGGGGAGTTTGGGGGGGTTTAGGGGGGATTTGGGGGCGTTTGGGGGACACAGGGGGTTTGGGGGGGATTTGGGGGGGCACAGGGGGAGTTTGGGGGGGCACAGGGGGGCACAAGGTGAGTTCGGGGGGGTTTAGGGGGGGCACGGGGGGGTTTGAGGGGGGTTTGGGGGGGGCACAGGGGGAGTTTGGGGGGGCACGGGGGGGCACAAGGTGAGTTTGGGGGGGTTTAGCAGGGGCACGGGGGGTTTGAGGGGGGTTTGGGGGGGTTTAAGGGGGCACAGGGGGAGTTTGGGGGGTTTAGGGGGGATTTGGGGGCGTTTGGGGGGGATTTGGGGGGGCACAGGGGGAGTTTGGGGGGGCACAGGGGGGCACAAGGTGAGTTCAGGGGGGTTTAGGGGGGACACGGGGGGGTTTGAGGGGGGTTTGGGGGGGGCACAGGGGAGTTTGGGGGGTTTGGGGGGACACAGGGGGAGTTTGGGGGGGCACAGGGGGGGCACAAGGTGAGTTTGGGGGGTTTAGCAGGGGCACGGGGGGGTTTGAGGGGGGTTTGGGGGGGTTTAAGGGGGGCACAGGGGGAGTTTGGGGGGGTTTAGGGGGGATTTGGGGGGCGTTTGGGGGGACACAGGGGGTTTGGGGGGATTTGGGGGGGCACAGGGGGAGTTTGGGGGGGCACAGGGGGGCACAAGGTGAGTTCGGGGGGGTTTAGGGGGGGCACGGGGGGGTTTGAGGGGGTTTGGGGGGGGCACAGGGGGAGTTTGGGGGGGCACGGGGGGGCACAAGGTGAGTTTGGGGGGGTTTAGCAGGGGCACGGGGGGGTTTGAGGGGGGTTTGGGGGGGTTTAAGGGGGGCACAGGGGGAGTTTGGGGGGGTTTAGGGGGGATTTGGGGGCGTTTGGGGGGACACAGGGGGTTTGGGGGGATTTGGGGGGGCACAGGGGGAGTTTGGGGGGGCACAGGGGGGCACAAGGTGAGTTCGGGGGGGTTTAGGGGGGGCACGGGGGGGTTTGAGGGGGGTTTGCGGGGGGCACAGGGGGAGTTTGGGGGGGTTTGGGGGAACACAGGAGGTTTGGGGGGGATTTGGGGGGGTTTGAGGGGGCACAGGGGGAGTTTGGGGGGGCACAGGGGGTCACAAGGTGAGTTTGGGGGGGTTTAGCAGGGGCACGGGGGGGGTTGAGGGGGGTTTGGGGGGGTTTAGGGGGGCACAGGGGGAGTTTGGGGGGAGTTTGGGGGGGCACAGGGGGTTATGGGGGGTTGGGGGGCACATAGGGGGCACGGGGGGGCACGGGGGGAGTTTGAGGGGGGTTTGGGGGCCACAGGGGGAGTTTTGGGGGGTTTAGGGGGGCCACAGGGGGAGTTTTGGGGGGCATGGGGGGAGTTGGGGGGGCACGGGGGGGCACAGGGTGAATTGGGGGGACACGGGGATTTGGGGGACACAGGGGGGGCACAGGTTAAGTTTGAGGGGGTTTGGGGGGCACAGGGGGAGTTTGGGGGGGTTGTTCTTAAGGCCATAGTGGGAGGGGGGCTTAGAAGGGGGGGGGGTCCCCTATAATTTGGGGGGGGGAAGGTGGGGGGAGCCCTTTAAGAAATGGGGGGGGGACACCCCTAGAAATGGAAGAGGGGGGTGGGGGGGTCACCCCATAAAAAGGGGGGAAGAAACCCCCTAAAAACTGGAGGGGGGGGGGAGCAGAAAAAAGGGGGGGGAGATGGGGGGGAACCCCTAGAAATGGGGGGGGGCGGTGCCACCTGCTGGGGGTGGGGTCAGGGGTGGCACGTACCATTTCTTTATTGGGGGGGGGGGTCAGGGGGTGGCCCATACCACCTTCTATGGGGGGGGGGTGTCACATCTCCTATGGGGGGGGTGTCAGGGGGTGGCACGTACCATTTTTTTATTGGGGGGGGTCACATTTCCTATGGGGGGGTGTCAGGGGGTGGCACGTACCATTTTTTTATTGGGGGGGGTCACATTTCCTATGGGGGGGGATCAGGGGGTGGCACGTACCATTTTTTTATTGGGGGGGTCACATCTCCTATGGGGGGGTGTCAGGGGGTGGCACGCACCATTTTTTTATTGGGGGGGGTCACATTTCCTGGGGAGGGGGGGTCAGGGGGTGGCACGTACCATTTCTTTATTGGGGGGGGGGGGGTCAGGAGGTGGCCCATACCACCTCCTCAATGCCTGGGGGGGGGGGTGTCCCGGAGCAGCCCCCCCATCACCCTGGGGGGGTTCCATGGGGACAAACGAGGCTGAAGATGAATCCAAGTGCCCCAGGGTAGGGTTGGGGGGGGGGTTGGGGTGAATTTTGGGGGCAGGGGGGTGCGGGGGGGGCAATATCTCACCATTTGCTGGATGCGGGCGAAGCTTTTGCCGTGGAAGCTGAAGGCCTGTTCGAAAAGGACCTTGTCCTCCACCGTCCACTCGTCCGGGAAGGGCGTAAAATTGGCCAAATCGGCCAAAGATTTCTCCACGTCGTGTTTGTGCCACAGCAGCATCCCCAGAGCCTTTGAGGGGGGGTCCAGGGACACGGGGTGGGGGGGGTGTGGGGTCAGAAAATACTTGGGGGGCACCCTGGGGGGTCCCCGTGTTGTTTGAGGGGGGGGTGATGGTACCTGCTCGATGTTGTAGCCGTGTTTGTCCTTTGCCATGGCGATGTATTTGTCCACTGGGGGGGGGGGGAAGGGGTCAGGGGGGTGTAAAGGGGGGGTTGGGGGGGTAAAGGGGGGTTTTGGGGGGGTTAGAGGAGGTAAAGGAGGGGGGTGGGGGGGTAAAGGGAGGTTGGGAGGGGGAAAAGGGGGTGTTGGGGGGGTAAAGGGGGGGTGAAGGGGGTTTTGGGGGGGTAAATGGGGGTAAAGGGGGGCAAAGGGGG
Organism: Strix uralensis; assembly: GCF_047716275.1. Taxonomy (NCBI): domain Eukaryota; kingdom Metazoa; phylum Chordata; class Aves; order Strigiformes; family Strigidae; genus Strix; species Strix uralensis. Next base: position 22,466 of record NW_027437129.1, read on the forward strand.
TGTTGGGGGGGCAAAGGGGGGGCAAAGGGGGTTTTGGGGGGTGTTGGGGGTAAAGGGGGGCAAAGGGGGTGTTGGGGGGGTAAAGGGGGGACAAAGGGGGTGTTGGGGGTAAAGGGGGGGGCAAAGGGGGTGTTGGGGGGGTAAAGGGGATGTTGGAGGGTTAAAGTGGGGTCAAAGGGGGTGTTGGGGGGGGCAAAGGGGGG
>NW_027437130.1:0-22450 GCF_047716275.1 Strix uralensis
TTCTTATTTTCTCATAATTTTCTCTTCTCCCTGAGCTGAGCACAGAAAGCTTTCTTCTCTCTTGAGAAGGTGGTGGCAACAGCAAGGGGCAAGGCATGCAGGAGGTACATTTTAGTAAGAAGTTACAGAATCAGCAGCAATTTCAACAGTCTGATGTGGACCAAACCTCCCACAGGGCAGTTTTGACCAGGAATATAAAGGAGTTTTTAAAGAGAAAGTGCATGGCTAACAAATAAGATCAGGCATGATAAAGCAAATGTAGAGAGCTAATACGCACTAGGATGCCTTTTGCAGTCTCAGAGCCTGGGTGAGAAACAAAGAAACTTCAATCAATAGAGCACGAGCACTGGAGTAGGAGGCACCCTCAGGGTTATATTTTAGGAAAAAGCAATTGCAGAGACTGAAAAGAAAATAAAATCTGATTTCTAAATGCTTATGGATAGCTGATAGCTCAGAGTTTTAGCAGTTGCTTCCATTACTGCCATTTCATGCAAATATTGCAGGTGAATCATTATCATAATCGCCCAGTTTGGAATACAATCATCTGTGTGGTGTTCCATGTGAGAAATATTAATTCTGTTTGCTTGCCTCTGCCAGTAGTGCCAGATGAAAAACTCCACATTATTTTTTTATGTGTGATAATAAAATCAAGTGGATTCCACAATTTTTCAGAAATAAGGAACTTAAATATTTTAAGAGAAGTTGGTCTAAAATAAGGATAGGAAAACAATTCTCTCCAACTGTAATTTCTTGCTTGACTGCACAACAATTTTCTACAAACTACCTTCTTCTGTAGATTCAGCTGGAATTCAGCCACGATGGATCCTATTAGAAAAACACTTACATCCATCTTTAAAAGACTTGACATCAGCCTTATTCACACTTCTTTTGCTTTGTCTACTCAGAAAGTTAACCTGGGTTTACCTGTCTCTGAGTAGCTGGATGGGGAAGGTGTTGTACATGGCAGCTCTTCTCTTGAAGAAATACAACTCTTGTCCACATGGATTAGGCAGGTTGGATGGATTCTAGGGACCATCTTGTGTTCCCCTAAATGAGGGCAACATGGGAGAAAAACTGCATGTGGTAGATGGAGAACTGACACAACAAACAAGTGAAACAAAACAGTGACAACAAGTCTCCCCAAAGGCAGCAGCTCAGATTCCTACTTCATTCAACAGGTAGGAATCTTCCATAGAAGTAGTTCTTCATCTTCACTTATCACTACAGCTGGTGAGTTTCCCATGGGATATTTCAGTTTTTCACTATTTTTCCTGTCTTCAAACTCCTTTTTCCTAGTGAAACCTTAAGAGATGAGGCTTTGAGCACTGCAGTCTCCCTCCTGAAATAAAAAGTGTATTGATTCAGTAGCCCTTTTTTCTTTCTTTCTTTTTTCTGCTAGGAATCTTGACAGGACAAATCAATTGGGCCTATTTAAAACCTTTTTATTTCTAACCTTATTATTTTCAGTTAAACTTAAGAGAGACACGTTTCTGGACTGCAGTCTAAATGCATCAATACTCATTTCTGAGTTACACCGGTGAAAAAATCCTCATTTTTCTTTAAATGAGACATATTCTCTGTCACAGTGTCTGAAAAAATACATAGTTCAAATTGCTACTTCTAAATTATTGAATATAAACCAAGCAGTAAAGGGATACAATGTTGTGTGTATATAAAATGTGGAAAACTTTTTGGCTGTATTTGTCAACCAGCTCATTGAATTTTCCATAAATGTAACTTCTGCAAAAAAGTATTGACAAAAACTATTAAATAGTAGACAAACTACCTCCATCTGGATGTACTGTAAGAAAACAGAAATGAAAAGCATTGAGAAAATGTGTTTCCATGTGCATTTGCTAATAATTAGAACTCTGATTAAAGTTTACTAATTCCTGAATATGTCAAAGATTAGTATAGTCTTAAGGCCATATATCTAAACATGTATATATACATATACATATACATATAAACCAAAAAATTTGTGTGATTATTTCTTCTTGTGGAGACTGACACAATCAGTCTGGTTTACTTTCTTAATTTTTGTTGGTCATTTTTCCATCTCCTTTTTTTTACATCGGAAAATAGCTTTTCATGATTTCTAGGTGGAATTATAAAAATCCAGTTTCTTCTCTATTTGAATTAAGATGTTGTGGAAGATGAGACTAGGCACCCTTGAATTAAGCAAGCTGCCAGTCCAGCTCCTTCTTTGAATACAGAAATGTCCACAATGTATCAAGCACTAGAAAACACAGTTGGAAATCAGTGTAAGATTGGATGGAAAACTGGTACAGGCAAAGCAGTCACAGGATGAAAGTCACAAGAAAAAGCTAGTGCTGTATGTAAAAGGAAAGTATAGAGAAATAGTGTTGTATTGATATGATCAACAAATATAAACAGGAGAGAAGAGCACAGGCTACACATCAGTATGAAGCCTGATGTTTTAATGACATTACTGAACAAAGGACAAAAAAAGCAGAAATATTTTCTCATTTTCTGATGCAAAGTACTCCGAATATTTGCAGAACAAAACACAGAGAAGAAAGCAAACCAAAATAGTTGAGACTTGTTTCTAAATATAACTGATCAGTAAGTATAAATTGTTCAGAACTCTTCTAAAGGGTTATGCATGTATCTGGATGGTAGAAAATAAGGTAAAGCCTTTTTTTCTAAATACTGTTACAGTGCTTGCATATACAGTTCAAGTTCTTCCGCATTCAAATAAGCAGTTGAGCCTGGACTTTAAGAAAGAAATTAATAATTTACAAGGCAATCTCCAGTTGGTATATATTTTTTACACATCAGCAAGTTCTTCAAAACAAAAAAAGGTCATTGAATATGTTTGTAAAATATAAGTAATTATTTAAGCCAAGCCATTTCCATACACACATGACTTCACGGCATTCAAATTAGGTGCACTTTCTTGATTAGGAAAAAGGGTTTTTTTCTTGTTAATGATAACAAGATTAACAAGTTAGTAATTACTAGATCTAGAATATAATCTTTGTTTGACAGTCTGGTCCCATGATTTACTTGGCAAGTGCTCCATGACAACAGCTTCCATAGGAAACTCCTAAATATCCTGTAGCACTTCCCTACTTGCAGCATAAGCAGAGGCAGCTGCAGCAAATACAGTTATCACACTTCTGGAAGAAAAAATCTCTACTCAAGTTTGGGAGGTAGCAAAGTTAGAAGATGGAAGTTTCAAATTCTGTTTAGATAAACAGAGAAAGAACAGGGAATATAGGAAATAATAGTGGCAGTGGCAATTCTTGAAAAGCCTTAATTAAAAGTATTTTAATAACTTTTGGCTCTTTTAAATTGTAATTGGTTTAGGGGTTTTTGTGTTGTTTTCAAGATGGTGTGAGCTGAAACTAATTGGGTAATTCCATAAAAGGGGGAAGATTTGGAAGGATACTCTTGCAAAGAGGCCACTAGAATAAAGAGAAAATGAATACTTTTTTTAACTAACCAGGTATATGAAATAACAGCCAAATGTATAATGTTTCCTGTTTTTCCCACTTAGCCCTGAACAACACTTGCTGGGTTGTCCATCTTTAATGAATATGACTGACAGAAAGAACAAGCTCATATGTTATGAAAATAGGGTACCTTTCATATGCCTTAATTTTGACAATCATAGAATCATAGAGTCGTAGAAACATAGAACGGTTTGGGTTGGAAAGGACCTTAAGATCATCTAGTTCCAATCGCCCTGCCACGGGCAGGGACACCTTCCACTAACCCAGGTTGCCCAAAGGCCCGTCCAACCTGGCCTTGAACCTTTCCAGGGAGGGGGCAGCCACAACCTCTCTGGGCAACCCGTGCCAGTGTCTCACCACCCTCACAATGAAGAACTTCTTCCTTATATCTAATTTAAATCTCCCCTCTTTCATTTTAAAGCCATTACCCCTTGTTCTGTTGCTACATGCCCTTGTAAAAAGTCCCTCTCCAGCTTTTTTTACCCTTTAGGTACTGGAAGGCTGCTATAATCAAAATCAACACTACTGAAAATCTTAAGCAAAGAATAGCTTGGACTTGATTATCTAAATCAAATTTTTGGGATTCATATCCATCTGAGACTCTTTGTCTTTCTGTATTTTGGGTCCCCAAGACCTCCATTATCATGGAGAAGATGACGTATGCTTATCCCACAATTACGTTTTGAGGATAATCATATTGAAATATGCAGGTTGCTTGAAAATTGTGGTGATGGTTTACAGGCTAGTGAGGGATGGTGTGACCTGAAATCCTCCACATCTCTTCTCTGGTAGGGAGTGTATAATGCCCTTAGAAGGCAGCTTGATAACTGTAGGAAATTTCCTTCTGAAAGACAAGTTTTGCACTGCTTGCTTTCACTTCCAGTGAGAGTGACTTCTCTCCTCTATTCTCCTGATCCAGATATCCATCTCTCACCCCTCTCATGGTAGTTATGTCTGGTAGATAGTGATGTAGAGGGAAGTCTTTTATGGGAAACTTCACTTTACAGTTCCTGGCTTTACAGAATTGTAGTGTTTTTCTGTTTATTACTGTGTGACCTTCTACTAGTGCCATTCTATTCACATTATTTTAAAGGTCAAAATAGAGTTCTTTAAAAGTCAATAGCTAGATGCTTTGGACTTCTTTTATTTCTTTTTTTTTTTTTTTTTCTCTTTTATTTGGGAATCGTTTCTCATTATTACTGAAACCAGATGAAATCAGATAGCAACAGAGTCGAGACAGAATGAGGGCTGGAGCTCATAAAACACAAAGCTCTATATGGCACAGAGCATCTGCTTGAGTCAACTAAAACCTGAAGCTGTGTAATGTTTTTCAGAAGGCAGTAAGATGCCATAACCACTCATATCAAAGCTATATTTTGGTCAAACTGAACAAGCATTCACCATTTATCAGCAGTTGAGCCTAGTAAATTATTTGTCACTCTCCCCAGTGCTCCCTAAGCCCTGTCAACCTTTCATACTTTGACTGTTTTAAAGGCCTTTTCTTTCTTAAATGACATTTGAAAGGATGGTAAAAGCAGCTTTTTCTTTTTGATATATAATTGTATATTGTTAATATTTGGTACACCACCCAAGACAGTTGATAAAGTGCAGAGTCCCATTGCCTGTAAGTTCAGTAAAGGGGAAAACAGAGACCAAAAGAAAAAAAAAAAAAACAAAAACCCACAAAAAAACCAACCAGCCAACCAAACAAACAAAAAAACCCGCACAAACTCTTAACTGCTGCTGTTGTGAAAAGATAATCTATTTTTTACTTAAAGAACAGATGATAATTGAATGAAGCAAACACACATCTCAGCTGTAAAGAGGGTGAAAGTTCACATATTTATTTGGTCTCATACACCCTGGGATTTGAAGCTACATCCCCCATATTCCAGGAAAGTATTCAGATTATTGAGTTATTTTTCACATGACTCTCTCATTTGGACTTAATTTTGACTTTCATCCCACTTTGCATTTAAGGATCATTTCAACACAGTTTTGGTGAAATCAGTACACTCAAAAACCTTTAAGCTTTTGTGACTAACATTTTCAGAGGGAAAAATTCCTTTTATCAAAAAGCTCCTCATCTCACAGACAGGTGGAGTCAGAAGATCTGTTGCTCCAAATTCTATACAATGCTGAAAACCTCCTACTTGAATCAAGTAAAATCTGTACCAACTCTAGCTGCAAAACATGCTATGAAAGCACAACCACATTGAGGATGGAATGTCAGAGTTTCTGGGGAGGGTATACACAATACAGGGTTCTCTGGGGTCATTAAGGATGTTTCTTAGGTGATTGTTACTTCAACAGTTAATAACTTGAGTTTCTGAAAACCATTGTCGACATAGAGTTAATGGTGAATTTGGGGAAAACCCTCAAACTATACAATTGTAAAACATACAATGAAGCATACGTAAAAGCCAGGAGTGAATGCCCCCCCCCCCGCCCCGTGATGCCACTGGTAGATCTTTTCTACTGGGAATTCCAACATCAATTTAAAATGGGTATTTTTTTGAGAAGGGTGAAGCATAGCAGATCTTACTGGTCTATCACCAACTCATGATTCATCCTACCCAAATTTAAAATGGATGTCTATGTCTGAGATAGTTACTCAACCTTCCTTTATTATTAAAAGATAGAAATAGCTATTTTTAGAGCGCAGTTTATCTGACCTATTTTAGATGGGTGCTTCTGATTGAGATTAATTAAACCCCAGTTTCCATTAACTATACTGACTAGCATATTTCCGTTGCCTGTAACAGGGAGCTAGAGTGAATTGCTCAGGTGTTGATACTTACCAATAAAATGAAGCCAACTATGTAACTTAACATTGGAAAAGGATCCCTGTGAATCCCAATGATCTGCAGAGCAAGTTCTAAAGTACAGTAGCTGAAAACAATGCAGCAATATAACACTGCCAGGGGTTCTTTCCAAGGATTTTTTAGCCTCTCATACACGAAGTTGTAAATAATTACTTGTAAAACCATAACACTATGTTTGAGTGAGAAGGGAAATGAGGACTCTTCTGATTTTCCTCAGTCTTTATTTAATCTCATTAAGATTAGGGGAATTAACAAGGCCTTTTGCTTTCCCTTTGCTCCTTGTCCTTGCATCATTATTTGCAGAGAAAGGAAATCAGAACACATGTCTAGAAAGGATGTATGGTGTGCTTTGGTTAAGTTCAGCATCCAAACGATTGAGGAATGAAACATCTGTATGCTGTCAGTAAGTCATTCAGTGACCTGTCAGGGGCAAGTGCTAACTCAAGTTGCTTGGGTGACATCAGGACAGCATGCAAAGAACCTGGGATTTGAAGATCTGTAAAGAATAGTGCTAATGAGCTTTAATCAGATGTGACACAAGATTCAATCACAACTGCTATGTGTATATGTTCATACTGAATGAGGAATTAATGAAAAAGCATAGTTTTTCTATGCAAGTATAAGTTACAATGTATATGGTTGAGCAAGAAAATTTAGCTCTGTCTGGAGATTACATCAATATCATTGAGAAAGTAAAATTTGGTTTACTGCACACTTTTTAGAGACTTGTTGTATGTAGTATATACATAGCTTGAAGACGAGAGAAATATTGTCCTCAGAAATAATTAGAGCATAAAAGCAAGTAATCTCTAAGGGTCTGTCTGCAATTAACTAGGTGATCATATCATAGTGGCAACAGGCCTCTAATTTAGACTACTTCTATCCTAATAGGACAACCAAGGGGTTTAAGCGCCAGATAAAAAACCTAACCTGGGAGGATTATCAAGAAGGGGTTTTTTTTCCAAGACACATAACACAATTAACAGTGTTAAAAAACATTAGTTTTGTACAGGACCTACATCTTCAAAAGAAAATTAGAGTTAAAATGAAATCTCAGTGAGGACAACTTCAGACATGAGGGCCCTTAAGGGTGATAAATAATGAGATGTTTATGAAGAGGACAAAAGTACTAAAGAATCTTGTACACTTAAGAGCAATTTGAAGACATAAAGAATGCAACATGTGATGCCACGTGAAGTCACTAAACCAGGAGCGTGACTGTGACTGCAGTAAGCACAAAAATGGGCTGAATCAGACCATAAATATTCTCAGAGTAATAGAAAGTCTGAGAGGGAATCGAATGGATTATTAACTTAAATACTGAAGTCCTCATGCCATGATATTGTCCAATTTAAACATGTGATAGTCAGGATATCAGAAAATTGTGGTAAATAAACAGAAAAACTGATCTGATCAGAGTGGAGAGGTTGTTTCAACATCAGTTGAAGCAGTGACTAAGGTTAGTATTTGGAAAGTTATTTCTGAACTATGAGTTTTTCCCCAAAAGCAAATAAGTGGGTAATAGGACATAAACAAATTTCATGCAGAGTAAGAGTACTCATTCTTTGAGTAGTGAAAAGCTCCTGTTCAACTGATGTAAATGTTTTCAACAGGAAAAACTTAATCTACACTGACAGTTCACTCGAGGCTTCAACTCCACAGAAGGTTGGTACTGAGGGTTGATTTCTTTATCATCCCTAGTTCTTCCTTTCATGAACAGTCACAGACTGGATCTGCACACACCTAACTGGTGTTGCTGGAGGGAACGTAAGGACATTACTGATTACTACCTTAATCCCATCTGTCCTCACAGTGGCATGGACATCAGTATTCATCTTGCTCAACAGCAAGCATCTCTATGTGGGGTAGTCATCCTATGTTCCCTTCGTAATTAGCAGACAAAAATAGACATCTCCAGGGTGCATTTCGTCTGAGAAGATTCTGATGTCTAGTACTACAAGTGCTTGTTTCCCTCCACTGTGCAAGAAACTTGTATTGACTTGCTCAGATGGAACCTTCTTATCTTGTAGAAACTGGCTTTTGTTATGGGAGTGACCAGTGTCAGAAGAAAAATAAAAGTCCATGGACATTCCTGCAGTATTCCTAGCCACAGGGGAGGGAGGACATGTCAGCATCCCAAACTCAGGATGAAGTTACATTGCTAGTAAAGATGTTGTGGATACAAGTTTCACACAGGGCATTACATCAATCCTGGGACCAGCTAGGCAAGTCAGACTACAAACACAGCTGTGCCCGTGTGTGTGTGTCCATCTAACGCCTGGACCACACAGAGGTCTGTGATCCTGCAATAACAAAGCAGGCTCATCTATGTCAGGCAATTGCAGGCTTGTAATATTCAATCAAGTATTCCCATTTTTAATCTCCTTGTTGATGAATTCAGGACATTGCACATATGAAGCATGTGTGAAATGTTTCCAGATCCAAAAAATTAATATTTTATGTTATTTTTGCAAAGATGATTGACTCAAGTTTCACCTCACCTTATACAGAGCTTCCATCTGGAGATGTGCAGCCCTACTGCAATCAGGTACTGAAAGAAAGTACTTCATTTACAAGAGTTGAAAATCTAAACTCCTATGTAAGAAATGATCTGACAGGCCAACCAAGCAAGGCTTTACAATGTTTTCTGATAAGTGACAGAATATAGCCTTTTAAAACACAGTTGTTATTCCTTCATTCAGGCCACCTCAGGTCCATCATAGTCTCATGAGGAAAGAAGGGGAGAGAAAAGGAGAGAGGAGGGGAGTAGAAGGGACAGGAGGGAAAGAAGAGAGCTTGGTCTTCAGTTATTCTCATTAAATTTGCATTTCTTTGCTGTGCTAATGAGTTACATAGCCATCCGGCCTTACCTTTCAGGTTCATCAGATATTGTCCACATGCTCTCTCCATTATGACTCCTTTATTTGACTTGGAGTCCAAACTTTCTATTTCTCTTGCAGTAGATCTTGCTCCTTCTTCCACCCATAGATTCTGTTGTCATTTTTCTCCTAATAAAAGTAATTATGGCCATTTCTCTATAAATAAAAATAAATAAATAAAATTAAGACAAAAAATAGCTGAAGCCAAATGATCACAAAAGCCAAGTATCTCCTGTCTCGCTGAAAGGGAGGGAGGAAGAGTGTTCTTTAATCCAAACTTTGTGATACTTAGTTACATTCAAGCTGTGAGGCAGATGTTCCCTGATGAGCAATTAGCAAAAAAAATCTGTGACTTGAAGTCATAAATCAGTATTTGCCTCTGATCTAGAGTTGAGAAGTATGTCAGAGCATAGGGGGCTACAGACATCACCTTAATGAGATCTGCTAGCTAACTGTAAAACTTCTTTGAATTAGGAGTTTGATCCCAGGGTGTCAAGCCAGCACTCCTCAAGTATTTTCAAGCCCTTTTCACAGACATAGAAAACAGGCTGCTGAAAAGGTCATTCCTTTACCCATGGCAGGATCAAATACACTCATGGCGTGTTTGTCAGATTTTTGTTTAACATGTTCTGTAAAGCTCAAGCGATGGGAGTCTCTCACTATCTCTAGGCAATCTATACCAGTGTCTAACTGTATTTGTCATCAGCAAAAATTCGCTGTGAACTGCAGTGCAATGAACTTAAGCCTATTATGCCTTATCTTAGATAATTCCTACCCTCTCTGCAACAATTTTTGTTATGTGTAGTATTACACAACAAATAGTACAAAGTCTCTTGGGGTTATACCATGCTGAGAACCTAGTGAATGGAAAGAAAAAGTTGAAGAATATAACTACACTGTAACATTTATTTAAAAACTAATACAGAACCTTGCATGACCAAAAAAAAAAAAAAAAGGATAGTTGATTGTGTCACTGCAGAGATGCCTTTGAGACATTAGTCCAAGCAAGTGATGACAACTAATTGCTTGAAATTAATGGTATAGTTTTGATCTAAGTATTCCTTTCTAAAAGAAAATAACCAAGAAATAAGAAGAAAACCCCTAAATGAAAGCATCAAGCTAGATATAAAACAGAAAAATTATAATTAAAATATTCAGGGGAAATTAAAGGATGATTCAACGATGACCTAGGTGTATGCACTGTCTATACACTAACACTGAATTGGTTTTAAACAGCTGTAAACATAATCATATATTTAGAAAACAAAGCTGTATGTGTAAGAGCTGCCTTCCAAAAACATGGTCCAAGGACTTACACAGCTAGAGCTAAATAAATACATAGCCTGCGCTAATGGATTGGATTTTGAACTATAACTGACGACTCATGCCATCTGGATCTGTTAGGGACAGGAAAAGGCAATGTACATAGACCAGTGTGCAACAGGAGTGTTTCCTCATACTACAGCTTAGGATGAGTTCTCAAAGCAGCTCAATCACCAGACAGCAACTAAGCATAGAAAAAGAAGTCAAATTACACAGGCTTTTTTTTTTAAATGCACCTCACACCTGTTTTACTTTTAGGAAAAAAACAATCCAAGAATCAATGTTATGCTGATTTAAAAGTACAACTTTCATTGATTACAGAATACAAATATCTATATTGATTATTCTACCTCCCTCTCCTCCTTGCATTTCAAACATATTGTGTCTCTATGTACCTTTCAAACTTGAATATATATCACCTAATTAGTTGGTCAGAGAAGTAAGGTGCATCTGATCAAGATTTCATCATGACCTTTGATGTGTATTTCATCCTTCCTCTTCCATGCCACTTCTCTTTCAAAGTCTGCTGGAGGTTGTTAAGGACTTTGAGCAGCTGTCTGAATTCAGAGTCTGCTCGTGCTCCAACAAGGTTTTCCCGACCCATAGGGAGGGAACAGGAGAGAACTGACAGGTTGAGGACTGGAGGAAGTCTGACATTTCAAATAATCTTCAAGAAACTTCAATGCAGGCAGAAACTGGGTGGGGTTGCTTTGGGTTTTTTTCAAATAAAGTGGAAACCAGGGTGAGAAAATGACTGCAAGTGTAAAACATAATACTGAGATACTATAAGGTGGAAGATAATATAATATTTCCACTTACACCGTTGCTCTGACAGATGCAGTAGCAGACTGGACAAAGATCATAAAACATTAGCACTTTTAGGGGAATAGAAAGATTTTCCCATTGAATACCCACTGTAAATTGAATCTGCTGATCTAATTATGAGATGGAGTAAATATTCTGTTCCATTTAGGGTGCTCATCATAATAAACACATAATTTGTTCACTTTTTGTTTTCTCTAGACAACATTTGATGGGAACGAGGAAATGAGTATCAAAGAATGAAATAACTGGGCTAAATTCTGGGTAAGTCATTGTGCATTTTCATATTGCTTAAAAAGTTATATTTGAAACTATGGAAAAATTAGATAAGGACATGCAATGAAGATAAATTCCATAGTAGAAAACCATTAAATAAATCTGGGGCAAAACCAGGAGATGATACATCATTACTGTAATCTTTCATTTATTTGGTTGTCCTTATCTTCCTTACTCCATGTCCTGGTTTAACCAGGATAGGGTTAAGTTTCCCCGGCAGTGGGGGGAGAGCTCTAGCCGGGTTATTCAGATACCATGCGGACGTCACATCCTGGCAGGTCACATTTTTTCCTGGCGCAGGAGCGCGGTGCACTCGTGGTTTTGTACATCGTGCTTCAAACTGCTGTATTTGGTAGCTATTTTGCTCTGTTCATTGCTATCACTATTACTGTTATTGTTATTGTTGTTGTTGGTTGTGTTGCTATTGCATTGTTGTATTAAACCTTTCCTTATTTCAGTCTTGGGGCTTTGTATTTCACTCCCTTTGTGGGGGAGGGGCAGCGGCCGCGTGGTCTCAGACCCCGGCAGAGGCTAAACCACCACACTCCATTATGGAGAAAGAAGACACACTTCATTCACTTAAAGATATCTATTTCACAGTAAAGTAAATTGTTCTCTAAGGTCCATCAGCTCTACTGTTTACCTTCCCATTTCATGATGAAGGTGGCTCATGGTGACGAGCTGAGATGGAGGTCTCATCTTCTTTGATGCTAGTCAGATGAAATTCATTCTATCGGTCCTGACTACCTGCTCTCTGCCAAGGTCCAACACCATTTTAGAGGTTCTTTAAAGCCAACATTATAATTGTCAACATTATAATTCTACAAGATTGAATGTGGCTGGAAGAAAATCATGTGTTCTTACAGTCTTCTAGATGACGGTGTAGTGAAGTCAAGGCTATAGGTGAAGTTCCATCAATTTAATAAAGTCATTCTGTGATATGGGAGGAATGCTGTAACAACACTCACTAAAAAACAAACAACCAACCTACTGCTACTGTCACCTTATGTAAGGAAACTCCGACGCTGCCATGGTGGAGCAGCTGAGCTATGAAGACAACCAAGGCCTATTTGCACATGAAGGAAAGATTGGAGAGGATAAAGTGCTCCAGTGCAAAGTGGATTGTACTGTTCTATCTTCCAGATCTCTAGTGGCTCAAATAGTTTGATATTTCTTCACTCCATGGGCTAAAACAGCAGCTTGATTTTGAAATATAAAGGCTAGCCTGTGGGTTTGATTTGTGTTCCTATATAAGCAGAATGTTATTCCATTGTCTAATATAAATGTATACAAATGAGGCTGGGGAGCAGTGATGTTCAGAAAGATTTAGATACTAGCAAGGAATAAGATACTAATTCTTGTAAAAATGGGAACATGGAAAGCCACTGTGAGCTACTCTGGAGGTCTTCTCTACCAGCTCAGCCATATACCATACTTACACAATTTTCTCTTTGCAGCACAGTAATCTGCTTACACAGTGTGTATAACTGAATTCCATTACAACCTGATTTAATTTCTACAAAATTGCACTACTTTAACTGGGTACAGCTACAAACACTGGATAAAGTGTTTTCATTTCTGCAGCTTTTTCCCCCAAAGTCACATATTAATATTGGCTCAGATTTTATCTGATTGCCAAGGTACTAATGATTCCTCCAATCAAATAATGATGCAGGCACAGTGTTGACCCAGGATGTATCTCAGCTCACAACTGAGATGAATTGGTTAGCACAGTAGCTAAACTCCCATTTAAACTCCTTTTTGCCTTTTTTTTTAATCAATCAGATTTAAACTACTCTATTAATTTCAAATCCTTTCACTTGTTTTCATTTGCTTTCGCCGTTCTTTATTCTTCCTTACTTCTCTCTCTCTCAATATCCTCTTCTACAACCATGTTGTACTTTTTTCCATTTCCCCTTGGCTATTAAAATTTCAATATGGTTTGGGTATTTACAATATCTTCAGAAAGAAGCATGGGAATTAATGACAATTCTTTTTCCCTTCAAATTCTCCTTCCCATTATGTTTCTAAAATACCACAATGGCATAAAATGCCCATGTTAACTGCTCACTGCCCATCAGTGTAATGGTACCTCTCTGACCTCCATTTTACTTAAATGTACTGCTGCATTTTTATCTTCTAGTCTGCAGGCTCCTTTTTGCAATATTTCAGTTTGAAATAGAGGCTTTTAAAAGAAAATTTTGAACTAAACAATTTATTGTACAGATCTTATCTGTAAGTCCTTACTTGACTTTCAAAAAATGAGCAGAACTCGGTAACAGTAAGCATTGTTCCTACATACATGCAGGCCTTCACCTTGGCAAAGGTCGGTCAGTGGAAGGAGGTATGGGTCTCTAATGCCCTGTACAGGAAACTGTGCTACTTCTCTATTGTCTATGGATTGCTCAGCATCATATGTTTTTCACTATTTTTTGTTTAATTCTAATAGAATAAAGGAATAATACCTACATAACTTCGACTGACTTCAGTGGGATGACTTCCACATAATGACGCAGAAGAAAAGGGAGAAGGGTTCATCCCAGTAAAAAAATGCTTATCAAAACTACAGGTCAATACTACATAGGAGTGCAGAATATTACTAAATCTCTTGTATGGATTTTTTTCTTCTGCAAAATAAATAAGGTCCTTGAGTCTCATACCTATGAATAAGACATTTAAGGTAACAGGAATAAATGCATCCATGTTACATTGATGTTCAGCACATTATATTTCAACACACTCATCCCATTTCTGGTGTCCTTTCTTCTTGAACTTCTCAGCCATGAAATGAAAAGCAGTATTAGTGCTTCCATTTTTAGAAACCTTTTCTAGGATCCTTCTTCTTTCTTGAACCTTAACAAACCATTAGTTTAGACATCAGGTTATCTCTCTAGCCCCCAGCTCTCTGTCAACCCAGAAGGACATAGGTTCTGCAAGACTTGCAACATCTGTCAACCCTGTGTGGATGTCTTGTATACCCTCAGGTGTCTCAGATAGTACTAGACAACTATGTTCAGGCAATTGAATTAAGCCCCAGAGAGATATTCAGTTGGCCAGATGCAGACATTTCTCTAGGGCGAGCTGAGGAGCTCCCTAAGTTCCAAAGACTGTGTTGGTGACACCTCCCTCACATATGGCTACCTCACACGTGGACACCTGCACACAAATATGAGTGTGTGTTTTATTCTGGAAACTGAATTCCCCTTTCTAAAAGCATCCTCCTCCTTTACTGTCGGTGGATCTTTGCATACGTCCAGAGGTGATTTGTCACATCTAAAAATAGATGTAGCATAGATGGCATAAATTGTTTTTCTCTGCTAGTGGTGAATGAATCCTATACTACTAGGCTAGACCAGGTGTCTAACTTTTAGATGGCTAGGCTTGGATAAGCCTTAATGGTCATATATGGCCACAAAGGTTATACAGTGATATATGTTCATGAAGATATGTTCAGGGACACACGTTCAGGGAGAAACTGGACAAATTCATGGAATATAACTCCATTTCAGTTATTTAACTGTGTAGAAACATCCATTTCAGAAAATGTCTGAAGAGAAAATGCCTGAACACTGAGAAAGCACCAGGAGAAAGGACCTTCTTGTGCTGTTCTTATGGTTTGCAAAGAATCTACTGTAAGTCACTGTTGGAGACCAAGTGAGAAGGTGGTTTAGCCTCTTTCAGAACAAGCATTCCTCCACTTTAAAGCATAACGGTCTCTGCTTTCATTTGAGTCAGTTGTTGAAATTCACTTTATAGGCAGTGATGAGAGACAGAAACTTGCAGGGCATGGCTCATCTCACTCTAAAGTAGGTGTCTAAAATAAGTCAGATGGATTGTGCAACTCCTGGGGCAGTTCATCTCCACTGGTTTTTAAAGCATCACTGGATAAATAGCTTAGGTGTAGATGTCTATATCTTAGCTACCTAAGGTTAGATCCCATTCAAATGAGAGTTGAAGTGTATGTAGGACTTGCCCATTTGTACAGTTGTACATTTGGAAAAAAAATGAAAAATTAAAATAAAAACGCACGAGCAGTTAACTGTATCCACAAGAAATGCGGAGTGCAAGAGGAAACAGTTCATACTTGCCAAATGGATGGCAGAAGAGTGACAGAAATGTTACACTCACTGGGCTATATCCGACACACGAAACCACATCCTCCCGACCTACAATCCCTCCTGATGCCCTGGTTCACCACCCTTCTTTAACATCCACAATTTAGGTGCAAGCAAACTGGGACATGACCCCTTCTCTTTCTATTTGTTCTTCATGGCACCAACCCAGCTTCTATTCACTGCTAAATTTGTGTGTATTTTAATGGAGATTTTTTCAGGCCCTAAATGTTGAGACTTCAAAGAAGACATCTGTAAATAACTACTGAGTTTATTTAGTTAATTCAGTTAATTAATCTATTAACAATCAAAACCATGTATTGATGGTTCTAGGCATTGTAGATTGTCTGTTAATTATACTGAGAAACTTGGTTTACCAGAGATGCACAACATCAGTAAGATCCAGACCAAAAGCATGTCCACTTCTTTGTGGAAATATCCCCTTAAAAATTGGAATTAAACAAATAAAGCTAAAATTTAGAGAAGGTCCTATCAGCACCTGTGAGTTCAGTGGTTTGAATGTGGGGTGAGGGTGAAGGTTTACCATTCTGAGGTCTTGAGTGGGAGGAATGTGAAACTCATATCTCCCATGAGAGGAGTTCATATCACGTACAATACAAATATTGCATACAAAGCAAAAAAAAACCCCAAACTAAAACACGTGTACAAAGTTAAACAAAACTAAAAGAAATTAGTTAAAAGCCACCTGGTTGTTAGACAGCTGCGGTTACAAACAAAGTAAAACAAAGCTCCAAGAAAACTGAGGCAAGTCCAGGCAAAACCTGACCACTTCAGGGGCTTAATACAGAGCCTGTGGGCTGGCACATGCAAAGGCCATTTACATTTATGGGGCTACTGGGCCACAGACTGTTTCTGCTGTCTAATGGAAAGAGACCATTAAGTACACTTCACTGCCAAGTTTGAAAAGTTTTTTTGGAAGAGACTGGTGAACTGACATTTTCATAAAGAGCTTCTGTGAATTTCACTACTGACACCTATAAAAGCATATCCTTACTTCTTTTTGGAAGATAAGAGATGACTCAGACATTATTCTTTTTCACTACTTTTTCTGCTCCAGTTTGGTTTTGTTTGTCAAATATAAGTGACTGTCAGAACTGAAGAATATCAGGCTTTCTGGTTTTTTTTCCTTTTTTTTTCAGTCCAACCTGTTGTGTGATCTTGAGCTCGTCTTTATCACCTCATCTGTAAAATGAGATAGAAAAATTTTTGTAAGGTATTTCCATGATCTTGAAAATAAGTTATTTACCACAACATTTCATAGAAATATTCAGTACTTGTTATATACTTGAGATACTTTACATAGAAGTGTTGGTGAGCTCTGTTTGTGGAATTTTTAGAAATGTTGTTTCATATGAAAACCATTTAAGATGTAAGAGCTTGAGTCCAGTCCCTTGGAAGTAAGATGTGGTCTAATAATTTCTTTATTTCAAGCCCTAAAGGTCATATCATTATTGGAACAGTTTCTTGATTCATACCTCTGAATATTTAAGCAACATTTGTTTAATGAAAAGAGAACTGGTATCTCTTGTAACAGGGGAGGCTGAATATTATTTGATAAATGTGGACATTGAGCCCTGATATAAAGATTAAGAATATTGCAAGGAAAATATTTTGAGAAGTGGGTATAAGATTTTTTTTCATTCTTCTCTTGATGTACATAAATTCAGTCTTCATTGTTTGCATTGGAAGAAAGTAGTAAAATTCCACAGTATTTCATACATTCTGTATTTAAGTGGTGCCTTACAAGTTCCCCAGTTATTCATGATATTGTTTTGCACAATTATAGCAGTTAATTAAGTCATCAATTTTAGCACTGCTACCTGTCCCTTGTTTCCTTTGGGATCTTGACAGGGAAATTTTCTGTTATTTGGGGGTGGGGGGAGAGTGCAGGGGGTAAGACATAAACAGCATGTCCAAGTTTTAGTTCAGAAGCAGTTTATGGATACTATAAAAGACAATTGAACACTGCATTCAATCTGTCCTCTCTCTTATCTTTTCTCTTTAGCAGTTAGTTGCTCCTTTCATTATTTAATCTTAAAGCATTCCAAAAGACATTAGAAATGGAAATAGTTTTGCTTTTTTTTTTTTTCATGAGAGAAAAATGCCATTGTATTATACACTGTTTTCATGAGGGAAACATTTTTACAGAAAGCAAACACACATGCAGTTTACAAAGACCCAAGCTGAAATGATGCCACGTGCATTAGCTCTACTCGGGACACCAGAACAGAATTAATGTTTACCTTAGGAAAAAAATGGTTTGTGTCTAGGCACAAATATTGGGGATTCCAAGTCCAAACTATGGGATTTAGACACAAGTGCCAAGTACTAAATAATAGTCTTGCGAATATCCGGCTGGAAGGTGGTCAGCTCCTTGAAAAAAACCAAGTCACATGGGGACCTAAACCGTGACACCACCATCTTAGATATATCCCCTTTTAGTGCTCCAGCCATCTAAACACTAAATGGGGAAAGAAGCACAACTTCCTGCCCAGCTGGAACCTGGCTTACAAGACCAAGCATATCCCAAGCATGCTCAGCAGCTTCAAAGGCCACCAGTTCATCATTAGAAAGCTGGGAAACTTCTCACTGGTTCAGAATAGTTTGTAAGGTTCCAACATGACTGAAAGGAAGCAAGCGTGGGAGCCAGTTGAGCTTTTGTCTGGCTGATCCTGATTCAAACAGACACAGCCAGAATCCAAGTTCTGTGAAAAAGACTAAATGTGAAAGTCAAAGAGTTAAATGAAATATATACATAGAGTTTACAACACACTATTCAGGCAAGCAGCTAAATACAGGATTATTTCTCAGTAGACATAGTTCCATTTTTGGACTTTGAGGCAAAGGCAGATATATTGACAAAAACCATCTGAGGTCTAATCTTGTGTGTGAGGCAACACATGTATTCAACTCTTCCCTATCAATTAAACCTGTAAATTAGGAACCCTCTGCAACTTTCTTAAGCCAACAAAATTAGCAGGCCATGGAGGCTTTTATTAGGAAATTACATTGGCTGTAATCAAAGATTCTTGTACTGAAAGAAAACAACATGCCATAAATATAAATATAAATATAAATATAAATATAAATATAAATATAAATATAAATATAAATATAAATATAAATATATGTAAATATATGAAATATCAGTATAAATCTATATGTGTTTAAGTATTTTAAAGTAGAAAATAATTTACATTTTTCTAGTTATAGCAGCCACAAAAACACGAGCCAATTGACTCTCACCAGAGTGAAATATTTTGCTCCAATTTTTATGTATAAGAAATCTATACTTCCCTTCATCCTACACACAACTGACTCTCATCTGTTGCTCTGAAACATCCCTTATTCCTACCAGATTTATTTATGTTTTCTTCCCATATAGGCAGATATTCCATATTGACTGAGAGACACCTGTTTCTACCACTAGTGGGCATACAGACCATTACTTAAATTTCATCTCGATGCCTTTCAGATATCCATCTACTGGATATCTCTGTATATTCACTATGCTCCTTATTTTTACTCAGGAGTATATGCACCTTATTCGCAATGCGGGAAAAGAATACAATACATTCCATTTTTCTCTCAGCTCTTCTAAGAGTGCAAAGGCATCTTCAAATTATTTTCCTTAACTGAACTCTGTTTTATTTATTTTCCCCCTCTCCCAAGAGAGTTGCAACTGTGCTTCTGTGCTGTTTCCTTTATTTACTAGCTACTCTGTTGCAATGATGATTGTCTTCCAAGACACAGGGTCAAAAGGAGAAAAATCATAATGAGATAGCCCTGATAGATTAGACTTGGCTGAAGGGGCTTGCTTTTGATTTCTCTTCTCCAGTTGCTTTGCAAAGGTCAAAGAAAGGGTAAACTCCTTGATGCTCCTCAGTGACAGTGATCCAGATTCCTCACTCCTCCCTATTTGCCTCTGTTGTCCTAAGAGACAGAGATTTGCAGAGCAAGATTTGGCCTCCCTAAATAGTCATTGGCTTCTGTAGGTCCCATTCTTAATTGTACAGGAAGAGACAATATATCCCTTACACAGACCCTAAGTGAGGCGATTAAGCCAGAATGGACACAGGCCTATGTCCCAGTCCGTTAAACATATGGATTGAGAACCATGGAAGTAATATCAGATAATATGCCAACATCACCTTGAGGAAGGAAGAGAAGCTATTGGAAAGGAGTTCTTCTGAGTATTCTGGAAATTCCTGTCATCAGGTTGTTTACTTTTATTTCTTGAACTTATGCTCTTGTGGGGATCATTTGGGTACAGGTTTAAAAAAAGCATCTGAGATGGCTCGTTACTAGAATTATATAGCACATACCGGAGAAAATTTTTTTCTTAAAAAAAGATTTGTCAAATCTGACTTGTTCTACTGGAAAAAAAATATTTTAATTAATTTTTGCAGTAAAAAATCAGACAGCAAAAACTTGTATAATTCTTTTACAGAAATGTGACCCTTTGTTTTAGAAAGTATTTTTATTTCTTTGCTTTGGAGTATCTTAGTTTTTTGTTGTATCAAATGTATTCAGTCTTATACAGAGGAAAACAACTGGATTTTCTGTGTATGAGCTATGTGAAGGTTTTAAATTTCTGAATGAAAATTTGAAATGATAGAGGGCTATCTTACAGCCGTGAGAAATACACAATGCATTAGTCAGCTCAGTGGAGGACTTGAATGCCTTTATAACCTCCATTTCCTTTATGCCATACCAGGAAAGGTTACTTATGCAGCCCCCAACGGTAATGACTCTGACATTTCAAGGCACATCTAGCAAACATCAGCACAGAGAAACAACCTTCTCAGCACAGTTTCAGGCGATTAATTTGTCTTCATCCACAGTAACTAACTTAAATGTCACAAGGATTAATTAATCAATGTTGGTAAACTAGTTATAGGATGAAACGCCATTAATAGTTTTAGTAAATTTGTTTTGATTTTATGCCTGATTTTTTAATTTGTGTGGGAGTTGTTTTGGGTTTTTATTAAAAGCTTGATAGTCTTTGTGCTGTAATTTTTTTTTTAAAAAAAGGGTCTTAATGTTGTTCTAGGACTACAAAAATCAGTGAATCATTTGTCATATCCAGGGAGAAGTCCTCTTGGAAGTTATACTGAAGTAAATATGTACAGATTCTCTTGGGATGAAAACTGTGTGGTGGCATAGACTGTGAACTATTATGACACGACACAGTACTATCCCACCATTGGGCTCTGAAATACTGTTTCTCATAATTTTACAGAAAAAAGTGTGAATTGGCAAACGATTCTTTCCAGTGTAAGTATAGGAATATTGCAAGTGGCAAAGTCCTCACAGTGATCTTTGGTGATCCCTTAATGAAGAAGATGAATATGCCCAATTTATAGTGTACTTTCCTACGAAATTTTTTGAAGTTAGTCACTATCTCAACCTCTACCACTAAGCAGAAGCAGAACACTGGAGAGTTAGTTTTTCCATTCAGACAAATATGTGATGTTTTCTCCCTCTCTTATCCCTGCAATGTAATATATATCTGACAAATGTATAAAGTGGTATTGAGGAAAACCAGAATTTTCTACCTATTTTGTACTGGTTGTAAGGAGTCCGTAGATAATCAACTCGGAGTTCAGTGGTAACAGATTCACTCTCCTGTGCTCCCACAGAGAGAAAAAGAAAGAGAGAGATTAATGTTTTCAGGTTTAGATGAGAAAAAATGGAAAAAATTAAACACAACAGATGATTACATTTTAGCCCACATAAGACCAATGAGCGTTTTACCATTCACCTCAATGGGATCAAGAATGTACCCAGTGCCCTCTAAAATCTAGCACTGAAACTTCTGTTAGAAGACATGTTCATGTAGGGACCATCACAGAAAATAACAGTAAATAACTTTTTCAGCAAAAATACCCTATTGAGATCAAAAGGGCAAAACTGTTATGCATTCCTGGAGAGCCCTCACATCTCTTTTCTTTGTGCCAAAACCAACAAATAAAAACCAGTGAGAAAATACAAAAAAAAGTTCTTGAAGGGAAGGACTCTGTATCACCTTTAGAACAAAAACCCCAACAAACCTGCATTCCAAAGTAAACAACTAAGAGATTCAGCTATTTTCATACTTTCAGCTTGATTGTTGTCCCACCTACGCCATAAAGCTCAGTTCAATTCAGTTCAGCCCAACAGTAGCTGCTTGGGAAAAAAAAAAAAAAAAAAAAAAAAAAGGTATGTAGCTCAATACAGGAAACTATTGTAAATTTACTGGAAATTGATGTCTTAAACAAAAGAGGTATGCTGCAAGCAGCATGATGAAGGGAGGGTAATACAATTGCCAATGAATTTAACTTCATTTAAATTCAATTCAAAATCAAGGTCACCATTCTTATTTGCTGTTCCTTACATTAAAACACTATATCTGAGCTCTGTTCAGATAAACATATAAAGCTCTTGGATCCTGCCATTGGACTTACACTGTAAGAAGAATTTTTCTTCTTTTCTTCTTCTGCTGAATATGAAGGAGCATATACTTAATAATGATCATAGTTTGTTCTGTCAGTAAGTTCTGACATATCTTTTTGGCCATTTATAGCATAAACAAGAAAACAGTAGAAATTTCCTTGTAAAACTTTGGTGAAACAGTTTAGCAACCATGTCAAATTTATACAAAGACTTCACTGACCATTTTCTGTCTTTTTCCTTTCTTTCATCTGGGGCATGTGTTCAATATGTATCAATAT
>NW_027437131.1:0-22281 GCF_047716275.1 Strix uralensis
CTCCTCTTCCTCTCTCTTCCTCCTCACTCTTCCTCCCCTCTCTTCCTCCTGTCTTTTCCTCCTCCTCTGCCTACTCTCTCCTTTTCTTCTCATTTCCTCCGCTCTCCTCTTCCTCTCTCTTCCTCCTCTCTCTTCCTCCACACTCCTCTTCCTCTCTCTCCCTCCTCTCTCTTCCTCCTCTCTTTTCCTCCTCTCTCCTCTTCCTCTCTCTTCCTCCTCTGTCCTCCTCCTCTATCCTTTTCCTCTCTCTTCGTCCTCCTTCGTCCTCCTCTCTCCTCTTCCTCTCCCTTCCTCCTCTCTCCTCCTCCTCTCTCCTTTTCCTCTCTCTTCCTCCTCTCTCTTTCTCCTCTCTCCTTTTCCTCTCTCATCTTCCATCTCACTCTTCCTCTTCTCTCATCCTCCTCTCTCTTCCTCCTCTCTCCTCCTCCTCTCTCTTCCTCCTCTCTTTTCCTCCTCTCTCCTCCTGCTCTCTCCTCTTCCTCTCTATGCCTCCCCTCTCTTCCTCCTCTCTCCTCTTCCTCTCTCTTCCTCCTCTCTCTTCCTCCTCTCTCATCTTCCTCTCTCTTCGTCCTCTCTCCTCCTCCTCTATCTTTTTCCTCTCTCTTTCTCCTCTCTCTTCCTCTTCTCTCTTCCTCCTGTCTCTCCCTCCTCTCTCTTCCTCCTTTCTCATCTTAGTCTCTCTTCCTCCTCACTCTTCCTCCTCTCTCTTCCTCCTCTCTTTCCCTCCTCCTCTTCCTACTCTCTCTTTTTCCTCTGTCTTCCTCCTGTCTCGTCCTCCTCTCTCTTCCTCCTCTCTCTTCCTCCACTCTCCTCCTCCTCTCTCTTCCTCCTCTCTTTTCTTCCCCTCTCTTCCTCCTCTCTCCTCTTCCTCTCTCTTCCTCCTCTCTCTTCCTCCTCTCTCCTCTTTCTCTCTCTTCCTCCTCTCTCTTCCTCATCCCTTTTCCTCCTCTCTCCTCTTTCTCTCTCTTCCTCCTCTCTCCTCCTCCTCTCTTCTTTTCCTCTCTCTTCGTCCTCTCTCTTCCCCCTCTCTAATCTTCCTCTCCCTTCCCCCTCTCTAATCTTCCTCTCCCTTACTCCTCTCTCCTCCTCCTCTCTCCTTATCCTCTCTCTACCTCATCTCTCTTCCTCTTCTCTCTTCCTCCTCTCTCTTCGTCCTCTCTCTTCCTCCTCTCTCCTCTTCCTCCTCTCTTCCTCCTCAATCTTCCTCCTCTCTCTTCCTCCTCTCTCCTCTTCCTCTCTCTTCCTCCTTTCTCCTCCTCCTCTCTCATCTTCCTCTCTCTTCCTCCTCTCTCATCTTTCTCTCTCTTCCTCCACTCTTTTCCTCCTCTCTCTTTTCCTCTCTCTTCCTCCTCTCTCTTCCTCCTCTCTTTTCCTCCTCTCTTCTTTTCCTCTCTCTTCCTCCTCTCTCTTCCTCCTCTTTCATCTTCCTCTCTCTTCCTCCTCTCTCCTCCGCCTCTATCCTTTTCCTCTGTCTTCCTCCACTCTCTTCCTCTTCTCTCTTCCTCCTCTATCTTCCTCCTCTCTCTTCCTCTTCTCTACTCTTCCTCTCTCTTCCTCCTATCTCTTCTTACTCTCTCTTCCTCCTCTCTCTTCCTCCTCTCTTTTCCTCCTCTCTCCTCCTCTCTCCTCTTTCTCTATCTTCCTCCTCACTCTTCCTCCTCTCTTTTCCTCCTCTCAATTTTTCCTCTCTCTTCCCGCTCTCTCTTCCTGCTCTCTCTTCCTCCTCTCTCCTCCTCCTCTCTCCTCCTCCTCTGTTGTTTTCCTCTCTCTTCCTCCTCTCTCTTCCTCCTCTCTCGTCTTCCTCTCTCTTCCTCCTCTCTCCTCCTCTCTCCTCTTCTCTATCTTCCTCCTCTCTTTTCCTCCTCTCTTTTCCTCCTCTCTCTTCCTCCTCTCTCCTCCTCCTCTCTCATCTTCCTCTCCCTTACTCCTCTCTCCTCCTCCTCTCTCCTTTTCCTCTATCTTCCTCCTCTCACCTCCTCCTATCTCCTTTTCCTCTCTCATCTTCCTGCTCACTCTTACTCTTCTCTCTTCCTCCTCTCTCTTCCTCCACTCTTTTCCTCCTCTCTCTTTTCCTCTCTCTTCCTCCTCTCTCTTCCTCCTCTCTTTCCTCCTCTCTTCTTTCCTCTCTCTTCCTCCTCTCTCTTCCTCCTCTCTCATCTTCCTCTCTCTTCCTCCTCTCTCCTCCTCTCTCCTCTTTCTCTCTCTTCCTCCTCACTCTTTCTCCCCTCTTTTCCTCCTCTCTTTTCCTCCTCCTCTCCCTACTCTCTCCTTTTCTTCTCTTTTCCTCCTCTCTCCTGTTCCTCTCTCTTCCTCCTCTCTCTTCCTCCTCTCTCTTCCTCCTCTCTTTCCCTCCTCTCTCCTCCTCTCTCCTCTTTCTCTATCTTTCTCCTCTCTCTTCCTCCTCTCTCTTCCTCCTCTCTCCTCCTCCTCACTTCTTTTCCTCTTTCTTCCTCCTCTCTCTTCCTCCTCTCTCGTCTTCCTCTCTCTTCCTCCTGTCTCCTCCTCCTCTATCCTTTTCCTCTCTCTTCCTCTCTCTCTTACTCCTCTCTACTCTTCCTCTCTCTTCCTCCTCTCCTTTCCTCCTCCTCTTCCTTCTCTCTCTTCCTCCTCTCTTTTCCTTCTCTCAATTTTTCCTCTCTCTTCACCCTCTGTCGTCCTGCTCTATCTTCCTCCTCTCTCTTTCTCCTCTCTCCTCTTCCTCTCTCTTCCTCCTCTCTCTTCCTCCTCTCTCCTAATCCTCTGTTCTTTTCCTCTCTCTTCCTCCTCTCTCTTCCTCCTCTCTCGTCTTCCTCTCTATTCCTCCTCTCTCCTCCTCCTCTGTCCTTTTCCTTTCTCTTCCTCCTCTCTCTTCCTCTTCTCTCTTCCTCCTCTCTCGTCCTGCTCTCTCTTCCTCCTCTCTTCCTCCTCTCTCCTTTTCTTCCCTCTTCCTCCTCTCTCTTCCTCCTCTCTCCTCCTCCTCTCTTCTTTTCCTCTGTCTTCCTCCTCCTTCTTCCTCCTCTCTCCTCCTTCTCTATCCTTTTATTCTCTCTTCCTCCTATCTCTTCCTCTTCTCTCTTCCTCCTCTCTCTTCCTCTTCTCTCTTCCTCCTCTCTCCTCTTCCTCTCTCTTCCTCGTCTCTCTTCCTCCTCTCCTCCTCCTCTCTCCTCTTCCTCTCTCTTACACCTCTCTCCTCCTCCTCTCTCCTTTTCCTCTCTCTTCCTCCTCTCTCCTCCTCCTCTCTCCTTTTCCTCTCTCTTCCTCCTCTGACCTCCTCCTCTCTCCTTTTCCTCTCTCATCTTCCTGCTCACTCTTCCTCTTCTCTCTTCCTCCTCTCTCTTTCTCCACTCTTTTCCTCCTCTCTCTTTTTCCTCTCTCTTCCTCCTCTCTCCTCCTCCTGTCTCTTCCTCCTCTCTCTTCTTCCTCTCTCTTCCTCCTCTCTCTTCCTCCTCTCTTTTCCTCCTCTCTCCTCCTCTCTCCTCTTTCTCTATCTTCCTCCTCTCTCTTCCTCCTCTCTTCTCCTCCTCTCTCCTCCTGCTCTTTCCTCTTCCTTTCTATGCCTCCTCTCTCTTCCTCCTCTCTTTTCCTCCTCTCTTCTTTTCCTCTGTCTTCCTCCTCTCTCTTCCTCCTCTCTCCTCCTTCTCTATCCTTTTATTCTCTCTTCCTCCTCTCTCTTCCTCTTCTCTCTTCCTCCTCTCTCCTCTTCCTCTCTCTTCCTCGTTTCTCTTCCTCCTCTCCTCCTAATCTCTTCTTTTCGTCTCTCTTCCTCCTCTCTCTTCCTCCTCTCTCATCTTCCTCTCTCTTCATCCTCTATCCTCCTCCTCTATCATTTTCCTCTCTCTTCCTCCACTCTCTTCCTCTTCTCTCTTCCTCTTGTCTCTGCCTCCTCTCTCTTCCTCCTTTCTCCTCTTCGTCTCTCTTCCTCCTCACACTTCCTCCTCTCTCTTCCTCCTCTCTTTCACTCCTCTTCCTACTCTCTCTTTTTCCTCTCTACCTCCTCTCTCCTCCTCCTCTCTCTTCCTCCTCTCTTTTCTTCCCCTCTCTTCCTCCTCTCCCTTCCTCCTCTCTCTTCCTCCTCCCTTTTCCTCCTCTCTCCTCCTCTCTCCTCTTTCTCTATCTTCCTTTTCTCTCTTCCTCCTCTCTTTTCCTCCTCTCTCCTCCTGCTCTCTCCTCTTCCTCTCTATACCTCCTCTCTCTTCCTCCTCTCTTTTCTCCTCTCAATTTTTCCTCTCTCTTCCTCCTCTCTCGTCCTGCTCTCTCTTCCTCCTCTCTTCCTCCTCTCTCTTTTTCTTCTCTCTTCCTCCTCTCTCTTCCTCCTCTCTCCTCATCCTCTCTTCTTTTCCTCTGTCTTCCTCCTCCTTCTTCCTCCTCTCTCCTCCTTCTCTATCATTTTATTCTCTCTTCCTCCTATCTTTTCCTCTTCTCTCTTCCTCCTCTCTCTTCCTCTTCTCTCTTCCTCCTCTCTCCTCTTCCTCTCTCTTCCTCGTCTCTCTTCCTCCTCACCTCCTCCTCTCTCCTCTTCCTCTCTCTTAAACCTCTCTCCTCCTCCTCTCTCCTTATCCTCTCTCTTCCTCCTCTCTCCTCCTCCTCTCTCCTTTTACTCTCTCTTTCTCCTCTGACCTCCTCCTCTCTCCTTTTCCTCTCTCATCTTCCTGCTCACTCTTCCTCTTCTCTCTTCCTCCTCTCTATTTCTCCACTCTTTTCCTCCTCTCTCTTTTTCCTCTCTCTTCCTCCTCTCTTGTCCTCCTCACTCTTCCTCCTCTCTCTTCCTCCTCTCTCCTCCTCCTGTCTCTTCCTCCTCTCTCTTCTTCCTCTCTCTTCCTCCTCTCTCTTCCTCCTCTCTCTTCCTTTTCTCTCTTCCTCCTCTCTCTTCCTCTTCTCTCTTCCTCCTCTCTCCTCTTCCTCTCTCTTCCTCGTCTCTCTTCCTCCTCTCCTCCTAATCTCTTCTTTTCATCTCTCTTCCTCCTCTCTCTTCCTCCTCTCTCATCTTCCTCTCTCTTCATCCTCTCTCCTCCTCCTCTATCATTTTCCTCTCTCTTCCTCCACTCTCTTCCTCTTCTCTCTTCCTCCTGTCTCTGCCTCCTCTCTCTTCCTCCTTTCTCCTCTTCCTCTCTCTTCCTCCTCACATTTCCTCCCCTCTCTTCCTCCTCTCTTTTCCTCCTCCTCTCCCTACCCTCTCCTTTTCTTCTCTTTTCCTCCTCTATCCTCTTCCTCTCTCTTCCTCCTCTCTCCTCCTCCTCTCTCTTCCTCCTCTCTTTTCTTCCCCTCTCTTCCTCCTCTCTCCTCTTCCTCTCCCTTCCTCCTCTCTCTTCCTCCTCCCTTTTCCTCCTCTCTCCTCCTCTCTCCTCTTTCTCTATCTTCCTTTTCTCTCTTCCTCCTCTCTTTTCCTCCTCTCTCCTCCTGCTCTCTCCTCTTCCTCTCTATACCTCCTCTCTCTTCCTCCTCTCTTTTCCTCCTCTCAATTTTTCCTCTCTCTTCCTCCTCTCTCGTCCTGCTCTCTCTTCCTCCTCTCTTCCTCCTCTCTCCTTTTCTTCTCTCTTCCTCCTCTCTCTTCCTCCTCTCTCCTCCTCCTCTCTTCTTTTCCTCTGTCTTCCTCCTCCTTCTTCCTCCTCTCTCCTCCTTCTCTATCCTTTTATTCTCTCTTCCTCCTATCTTTTCCTCTTCTCTCTTCCTCCTCTCTCTTCGTCTTCTCTCTTCCTCCTCTCTCCTCTTCCTCTCTCTTCCTCGTCTCTCTTCCTCCTCTCCTCCTCCTCTCTCCTCTTCCTCTCTCTTAAACCTCTCTCCTCCTCCTCTCTCCTTTTCCTCTCTCTTCCTCCTCTCTCCTCCTCCTCTCTCCTTTTCCTATCTCTTCCTCCTCTGACCTCCTCCTCTCTCCTTTTCCTCTCTCATCTTCCTGCTCACTCTTCCTCTTCTCTCTTCCTCCTCTCTATTTCTCCACTCTTTTCCTCCTCTCTCTTTTTCCTCTCTCTTCCTCCTCTCTCCTCCTCCTGTCTCTTCCTCCTCTCTCTTCTTCCTCTCTCTTCCTCCTCTCTCTTCCTCCTCTCTTTTCCTCCTCTCTCCTCCTCTCTCCTCTTTCTCTATCTTCCTCCTCTCTCTTCCTCCTCTCTTCTCCTCCTCTCTCCTCCTGCTCTTTCCTCTTCCTCTCTATGCCTCCTCTCTCTTCCTCCTCTCTTTTCCTCCTCTCTTCTTTTCCTCTGTCTTCCTCCTCTCTCTTCCTCCTCTCTCCTCCTTCTCTATCCTTTTATTCTATCTTCCTCCTCTCTCTTCCTCTTCTCTCTTCCTCCTCTCTCCTCTTCCTCTCTCTTCCTCGTTTCTCTTCCTCCTCTCCTCCTAATCTCTTCTTTTCGTCTCTCTTCCTCCTCTCTCTTCCTCCTCTCTCATCTTCCTCTCTCTTCATCCTCTATCCTCCTCCTCTATCATTTTCCTCTCTCTTCCTCCACTCTCTTCCTCTTCTCTCTTCCTCTTGTCTCTGCCTCCTCTCTCTTCCTCCTTTCTCCTCTTCGTCTCTCTTCCTCCTCACACTTCCTCCTCTCTCTTCCTCCTCTCTTTCACTCCTCCTCTTCCTACTCTCTCTTTTTCCTCTCTACCTCCTCTCTCCTCCTCCTCTCTCTTCCTCCTCTCTTTTCTTCCCCTCTCTTCCTCCTCTCCCCCTTCCTCCTCTCTCTTCCTCCTCCCTTTTCCTCCTCTCTCCTCCTCTCTCCTCTTTCTCTATCTTCCTTTTCTCTCTTCCTCCTCTCTTTTCCTCCTCTCAATTTTTCCTCTCTCTTCCTCCTCTCTCGTCCTGCTCTCTCTTCCTCCTCTCTTCCTCCTCTCTCCTTTTCTTCTCTCTTCCTCCTCTCTCTTCCTCCTCTCTCCTCATCCTCTCTTCTTTTCCTCTGTCTTCCTCCTCCTTCTTCCTCCTCTCTCCTCCTTCTCTATCCTTTTATTCTCTCTTCCTCCTATCTTTTCCTCTTCTCTCTTCCTCCTCTCTCTTCCTCTTCTCTCTTCCTCCTCTCTCCTCTTCCTCTCTCTTCCTCGTCTCTCTTCCTCCTCTCCTCCTCCTCTCTCCTCTTCCTCTCTCTTAAACCTCTCTCCTCCTCCTCTCTCCTTTTCCTCTCTCTTTCTCCTCTGACCTCCTCCTCTCTCCTTTTCCTCTCTCATCTTCCTGCTCACTCTTCCTCTTCTCTCTTCCTCCTCTCTATTTCTCCACTCTTTTCCTCCTCTCTCTTTTTCCTCTCTCTTCCTCCTCTCTTGTCCTCCTCACTCTTCCTCCTATCTCTTCCTCCTCTCTCCTCCTCCTGTCTCTTCCTCCTCTCTCTTCTTCCTCTCTCTTCCTCCTCTCTCTTCCTCCTCTCTCTTCCTCCTCTCTTTTCCTCCTCTCTCCTCCTCTCTCCTCTTTCTCTATCTTCCTCCTCTCTCTTCCTCCTCTCTTCTCCTCCTCTCTCCTCCTGCTCTTTCCTCTTCCTCTCTATGCCTCCTCTCTCTTCCTCCTCTCTTTTCCTCCTCTCATTTTTTCCTCTCTCTTCCTCCTCTCTCGTCCTGCTCTCTCTTCCTCCTCTCTCTTCCTCCTCTCTCCTCTTCCTCTCTCTTCCTCCTCTCTCTTCCTCCTCTCTCCTCCTCCTCTCTTCTTTTCCTCTGTCTTCCTCCTCTCTCTTCCTCCTCTCTCCTCCTTCTCTATCCTTTTATTCTCTCTTCCTCCTCTCTCTTCCTTTTCTCCCTTCCTCCTCTCTATTCCTCTTCTCTCTTCCTCCTCTCTCCTCTTCCTCTCTCTTCCTCGTCTCTCTTCCTCCTCTCCTCCTAATCTCTTCTTTTCATCTCTCTTCCTCCTCTCTCTTCCTCTTCTCTCATCTTCCTCTCTCTTCATCCTCTCTCCTCCTCCTCTCTCCTTTTCCTCTCTCTTCCTCCTCTGACCTCCTCCTCTCTCCTTTTCCTCTCTCATCTTCCTGCTCACTCTTCCTCTTCTCTCTTCCTCCTCTCTATTTCTCCACTCTTTTCCTCCTCTCTCTTTTTCCTCTCTCTTCCTCCTCTCTTGTCCTCCTCACTCTTCCTCCTCTCTCTTCCTCCTCTCTCCTCCTCCTGTCTCTTCCTCCTCTCTCTCCTTCCTCTCTCTTCCTCCTCTCTCTTCCTCCTCTCTCTTCCTCCTCTCTTTTCCTCCTCTCTCCTCCTCTCTCCTCTTTCTCTATCTTCCTCCTCTCTCTTCCTCCTCTCTTCTCCTCCTCTCTCCTCCTGCTCTTTTCTCTTCCTCTCTATGCCTCCTCTCTCTTCCTCCTCTCTTTTCCTCCTCTCAATTTTTCCTCTCTCTTCCTCCTCTCTCGTCCTGCTCTCTCTTCCTCCTCTCTCTTCCTCCTCTCTCCTCTTCCTCTCTCTTCCTCCTCTCTCTTCCTCCTCTCTCCTCCTCCTCTCTTCTTTTCCTCTGTCTTCCTCCTCTCTCTTCCTCCTCTCTCCTCCTTTTCTATCCTTTTATTCTCTCTTCCTCCTCTCTCTTCCTTTTCTCTCTTCCTCCTCTCTCTTCCTCTTCTCTCTTCCTCCTCTCTCCTCTTCCTCTCTCTTCCTCGTCTCTCTTCCTCCTCTCCTCCTAATCTCTTCTTTTCATCTCTCTTCCTCCTCTCTCTTCCTCCTCTCTCATCTTCCTCTCTCTTCATCCTCTCTCCTCCTCCTCTATCATTTTCCTCTCTCTTCCTCCACTCTCTTCCTCTTCTCTCTTCCTCCTGTCTCTGCCTCCTCTCTCTTCCTCCTTTCTCCTCTTCCTCTCTCTTCCTCCTCACATTTCCTCCCCTCTCTTCCTCCTCTCTTTTCCTCCTCCTCTCCCTACCCTCTCCTTTTCTTCTCTTTTCCTCCTCTATCCTCTTCCTCTCTCTTCCTCCTCTCTCCTCCTCCTCTCTCTTCCTCCTCTCTTTTCCTCCTCTCAATTTTTCCTCTCTCTTCCTCCTCTCTCGTCCTGCTCTCTCTTCCTCCTCTCTTCCTCCTCTCTCCTTTTCTTCTCTCTTCCTCCTCTCTCTTCCTCCTCTCTCCTCCTCCTCTCTTCTTTTCCTCTGTCTTCCTCCTCCTTCTTCCTCCTCTCTCCTCCTTCTCTATCCTTTTATTCTCTCTTCCTCCTATCTTTTCCTCTTCTCTCTTCCTCCTCTCTCTTCCTCTTCTCTCTTCCTCCTCTCTCCTCTTCCTCTCTCTTCCTCGTCTCTCTTCCTCCTCTCCTCCTTCTCTCTCCTCTTCCTCTCTCTTAAACCTCTCTCCTCCTCCTCTCTCCTTTTCCTCTCTCTTCCTCCTCTCTCCTCCTCCTCTCTCCTTTTCCTCTCTCTTCCTCCTCTGACCTCCTCCTCTCTCCTTTTCCTCTCTCATCTTCCTGCTCACTCTTCCTCTTCTCTCTTCCTCCTCTCTATTTCTCCACTCTTTTCCTCCTCTCTCTTTTTCCTCTCTCTTCCTCCTCTCTTGTCCTCCTCACTCTTCCTCCTCTCTCTTCCTCCTCTCTCCTCCTCCTGTCTCTTCCTCCTCTCTCTTCTTCCTCTCTCTTCCTCCTCTCTCTTCCTCCTCTCTCTTCCTCCTCTCTTTTCCTCCTCTCTCCTCCTCTCTCCTCTTTCTCTATCTTCCTCCTCTCTCTTCCTCCTCTCTTCTCCTCCTCTCTCCTCCTGCTCTTTCCTCTTCCTCTCTATGCCTCCTCTCTCTTCCTCCTCTCTTTTCCTCCTCTCAATTTTTCCTCTCTCTTCCCCCTCTCTCGTCCTGCTCTCTCTTCGTCCTCTCTCTTTCTCCTCTCTCCTCTTCCTCTTCTCTCTTCCTCCTCTCTCTTCCTCCTATCTCCTCTTCCTCCTCTCTTCCTCCTCAATCTTCCTCCTCTCTCTTCCTCCTCTCTCCTCTTCCTCTTTCTTCCACCTCTCTACTTCCTCCTCTCTCTTCCTCCTCTCTTTTCCTCCTCTCTCCTCCTCTCTCCTCTTTCTCTATCTTCCTCCTCTCTCCTCTTCCTCTCTCTTCCTCCTCTCTCCTCCTCCTCTCTCATCTTCCTCTCTCTTCCTCTTCTCTCTTCCTCCTGTCTCTGCCTCGTATCTCTTCCTCCTTTCTCCTCTTCCTCTCTCTTCCTCCTCACTCTTCCTCCTCTCTCGTCCTCCTATCTTTCCCTCCTCCTCTTCCTACTCCCTCTTTTTCCTCTCTTCCTCCTCTCTCCTCCTCCTCTCTCTTCCTCCTCTCTTTTCTTCCCCTCTCTTCCTCCTCTCTCCTCCTCCTCTCTCTTCCTCCTCTCTTTTCTTCCCCTCTCTTCCTCCTCTCTCCTCTTCCTCTCTCTTCCTCCTCTCTCCTCCTGCTCTCTCCTCTTCCTCTCTATGCCTCCTCTCTCTTCCTCCACTCTTTTCCTCTTCTCTCTTTTTCCTCTCTCTTCCTCCGCTCTCGTCCTCCTCACTCTTCCTCCTCTCTCTTCCTCCTCTCTCCTCCTCCTGTCTCTTCCTCCTCTCTCTTCTTCCTCTCTCCTCCTCCTCTCTCTTCCTCCTCTCTCTTCCTCCTCTCTTTTCCTCCTCTCTCCTCCACTCTCTTCTTTCTCTGTCTTCCTCTTCTCTCTTCCTCCTCTCTCGTTCTCCTCACTCTTCCTCCTCTCCCTTCCTCCTCTCTCCTCCTCCTCTCTTTTCCTCCTCTCTCTTCCTCCTCTCTCTTCTTCTTCTCTCTTCCTCCTGTCTCTTCCTCCACTCTTTTCCTCCTCTCTCTTTTTCCTCTCTCTTCCTCCTCTCTCGTCCTCCTCACTCTTCCTCCTCTCTCTTCCACCACTCTTTTCCTCCTCTCTCTTTTTCCACTCTCTTCCTCCTCTCTCGTCCTCCTCACTCTTCCTCCTCTCTCTTCCTCCTCTCTCCTCTTCCTCCTCTCTTCCTCCTCAATCTTCCTCCTCTCTCTTCCTCCTCTCTCCTCTTCCTCTCTCTTCCTCCTCTCACATCCTCCTCTCTCTTCCTCCTCTCTTTTCCTCCTCTCTCCTCCTCTCTCCTCTTTCTCTATCTTCCTCCTCTCTCCTCTTCCTCTCTCTTCCTCCTCTCTCCTCCTCCTCTCTCTTCCTCCTCTCTCTTCCTCCTCTCTCTTCCTCCTCTCTTTTCCTCCTCTCTCCTCCTCTCTCCTCTTTCTCTATCTTCCTCCTCTCTCTTCCTCCTCTCTTCTCCTCCTCTCTCCTCCTGCTCTTTCCTCTTCCTCTCTATGCCTCCTCTCTCTTCCTCCTCTCTTTTCCTCCTCTCAATTTTTCCTCTCTCTTCCTCCTCTCTCGTCCTGCTCCCTCTTCCTCCTCTCTCTTCCTCCTCTCTCCTCTTCCTCTCTCTTCCTCCTCTCTCTTCCTCCTCTCTCCTCCTTCTCTATCGTTTTATTCTCTCTTCCTCCTCTCTCTTCCTCTTCTCTCTTCCTCCTCTCTCTTCCTCTTCTCTGTTCCTCCTCTCTCCTCTTCCTCTCTCTTCCTCGTCTCTCTTCCTCCTCTCCTCCTAATCTCTTCTTTTCGTCTCTCTTCCTCCTCTCTCTTCCTCCTCTCTCATCTTCCTCTCTCTTCATCCTCTCTCCTTCTCCTCTATCATTTTCCTCTCTCTTCCTCCACTCTCTTCCTCTTCTCTCTTCCTCCTGTCTCTGCCTCCTCTCTCTTCCTCCTTTCTCCTCTTCTTCTCTCTTCCTCCTCACATTTCCTCCCCTCTCTTCCTCCTCTCTTTTCCTCCTCCTCTCCCTACTCTCTCCTTTTCTTCTCTTTTCATCCTCTATCCTCTTCCTCTCTCTTCCTCCTCTCTCTTCCTCCACTCTCCTCTTCCTCTCTCTCCCTCCTCTATCTTCCTCCTCTCTCTTCTTCCTCTCTCTTCCTCCTCTCTCCTCCTCCTCTCTCCTCTTCCTCTCTCTTCCTCCTCTCTCTTCCTCCTCTCTCTTCCTCCTCTCTTTTCCTCCTCTCTCCTCCTGCTCTCTCCTCTTGCTCTCTATTCCTTCTCTCTCTTCCTCCTCTCTTTTCCTCCTCTCAATTTTTCCTCTCTCTTCCCCCTCTCTCGTCCTGCTCTCTCCTCGTCCTCTCTCTTTCTCCTCTCTCCTCTTCCTCTTCTCTCTTCCTCCTCTCCCTTCCTCCTCTCTACTCCTTCTCCATCCTTTTCCTCTCTCTTCCTCGTCTCTCTTCCTCTTCTCGCTTCCTCCTCTCTCTTCCTCCTCTCTCTTCCTCCTCTCTCCTCTTCCTCTTTCTTCCTCCTCTCTACTTCCTCCTCTCTCTTCCTCCTCTCTTTTCCTCCTCTCTCCTCCTCTCTCCTCCGGCTCTCTCCTCTTCCTCTCTATGCCTCCCCTCTCTTCCTCCTCTCTCCTCTTCCTCTCTCTTCCTCCTCTCTCCTCCTCCTCTATCCTTTTCCTCTCTCTTCCTCCTCTCTTATCCTCTTCTCTCTTCCTCCTGTCTCTGCCTCCTCTCTCTTCCTCCTTTCTCCTCTTCCTCTCTCTTCCTCCTCACTCTTCCTCCTCTCCCTTCCTCCTCTCTTTCCCTCCTCCTCTTCCTACTCTCTCTTTTTCCTCTCTCTTCCTCCTCTCTCGTTTTCCTCTCTCTTCCTCCTCTCTCCTCCTCTCTCCTCTTTCTCTATCTTCCTCCTCTCTCTTCCTCCTCTCTTTTCCTCCTCTCTCCTCCTCCTCTCTCATCTTCCTCTCTCTTCCTCCTCTCTCATCCTCCTCTCTCCTCCTCCTCTCTTCTTTTCCTCTTTCTTCCTCCTGCCTCTTCCTCCTCTCTCGTCTTCCTCTCTCTTCCTCCTCTGTCTTCCTCTTCTCTCTTCCTCCTGTCTCTGCCTCCTCTCTCTTCCTCCTTTCTCCTCTTCCTCTCTCTCCCACCTCACTCTTCCTCCTCTCTCTTCCTCCTCTCTCCTCCTCCTCTCTCTTCCTCCTCTCTTTTCCACCTCTCTCTTCCTCCTCTCTCTTCCTCCTCTCTCTACCTCCTCTCTCTTCCTCCTCGCTTTTCCTCCTCTCTCCTCCTCTCTCCTCTTTCTCTATCTTCCTCTTCTCTCTTCCTCCTCTCTTTTCCTCCTCTCTCCTCCTGCTCTCTCCTCTTCCTCTATATACCTCCTCTCTCTTCCTCCTCTCTCGTCCTGCTCTCTCTTCATCCTCTCTCCTCCTCCTCTATCATTTTCCTCTCTCTTCCTCCACTCTCTTCCTCTTCTCTCTTCCTCCTGTGTCTGCCTCCTCTCTCTTCCTCCTTTCTCCTCTTCTTCTCTCTTCCTCCTCACATTTCCTCCCCTCTATTCCTCCTCTCTTTTCCTCCTCCTCTCCCTACTCTCTCCTTTCTTCTCTTTTCCTCCTCTATCCTCTTCCTCTCTCTTCCTCCTCTCTCTTCCTCCACTCTCCTCTTCCTCTCTCTCCCTCCTCTCTCTTCCTCCTCTCTCTTCTTCCTCTCTCTTCCTCCTCTCTCCTCCTCCTCTCTCCTCTTCCTCTCTCTTCCTCCTCTCTCTTCCTCCTCTCTCTTCCTCCTCTCTTTTCCTCCTCTCAATTTTTCCTCTCTCTTCCCCCTCTCTCGTCCTGCTCTCTCTTCGTCCTCTCTCTTTCTCCTCTCTCCTCTTCCTCTTCTCTCTTCCTCCTCTCTCTTCCTCCTATCTCCTCTTCCTCCTCTCTTCCTCCTCAATCTTCCTCCTCTCTCTTCCTCCTCTCTCCTCTTACTCTTTCTTCCAACTCTCTACTTCCTCCTCTCTCTTCCTCCTCTCTTTTCCTCCTCTCTCCTCCTCTCTCCTCTTTCTCTATCTTCCTCCTCTCTCCTCTTCCTCTCTCTTCCTCCTCTCTCCTCCTCCTCTCTCATCTTCCTCTCTCTTCCTCTTCTCTCTTCCTCCTGTCTCTGCCTCGTATCTCTTCCTCCTTTCTCCTCTTCCTCTCTCCTCCTCCTCTCTCTTCCTCCTCTCTTTTCTTCCCCTCTCTTCCTCCTCTCTCCTCTTCCTCTCCCTTCCTCCTCTCTCTTCCTCCTCCCTTTTCCTCCTCTCTCCTCCTCTCTCCTCTTTCTCTATCTTCCTTTTCTCTCTTCCTCCTCTCTTTTCCTCCTCTCTCCTCCTGCTCTCTCCTCTTCCTCTCTATACCTCCTCTCTCTTCCTCCTCTCTTTTCCTCCTCTCAATTTTTCCTCTCTCTTCCTCCTCTCTCGTCCTGCTCTCTCTTCCTCCTCTCTTCCTCCTCTCTCCTTTTCTTCTCTCTTCCTCCTCTCTCTTCCTCCTCTCTCCTCCTCCTCTCTTCTTTTCCTCTGTCTTCCTCCTCCTTCTTCCTCCTCTCTCCTCCTTCTCTATCCTTTTATTCTCTCTTCCTCCTATCTTTTCCTCTTCTCTCTTCCTCCTCTCTCTTCCTCTTCTCTCTTCCTCCTCTCTCCTCTTCCTCTCTCTTCCTCGTCTCTCTTCCTCCTCTCCTCCTTCTCTCTCCTCTTCCTCTCTCTTAAACCTCTCTCCTCCTCCTCTCTCCTTTTCCTCTCTCTTCCTCCTCTCTCCTCCTCCTCTCTCCTTTTCCTCTCTCTTCCTCCTCTGACCTCCTCCTCTCTCCTTTTCCTCTCTCATCTTCCTGCTCACTCTTCCTCTTCTCTCTTCCTCCTCTCTATTTCTCCACTCTTTTCCTCCTCTCTCTTTTTCCTCTCTCTTCCTCCTCTCTTGTCCTCCTCACTCTTCCTCCTCTCTCTTCCTCCTCTCTCCTCCTCCTGTCTCTTCCTCCTCTCTCTTCCTCCTCTCTCTACCTCCTCTCTCTTCCTCCTCGCTTTTCCTCCTCTCTCCTCCTCTCTCCTCTTTCTCTATCTTCCTCTTCTCTCTTCCTCCTCTCTTTTCCTCCTCTCTCCTCCTGCTCTCTCCTCTTCCTCTATATACCTCCTCTCTCTTCCTCCTCTCTTTTCCTCCTCTCAATTTTTCCTCTCTCTTCCCCCTCTCTCGTCCTGCTCTCTCTTCCTCCTCTCTCTTCCTCCTCTCTCCTCTTCCTCTCTCTTCCTCCTCTCTCTTCCTCCTCTCTCCACTTCCTCTCTCTTCCTCCTCTCTCTTCTTCCTCTCTCTTCCTCCTCTCTCTTCCTCCTCTCTCTTCCTCCTCTCTTTTTCTCCTCTCTCCTCCTCTCTCCTCTTTCTCTATCTTCCTCCTCTCTCTTCCTCCTATTTTTTCCTCCTCTCTCCTCCTGCTCTCTCCTCTTCCTCTCTATGCCTCCTCTCTCTTCCTCCTCTCTACTCTTCCTCTCTCTTCCTCCTCTCTCTTCTTACTCTCTCTTTTTCCTCTCTCTTCCTCCTCTCTCTTTGTCCTCTCTCTTCCTCCTCTCCTTTCCTCCTCCTCTTCCTTCTCTCTCATTTTCCTCTCTTCTCCTCCTCTCTCCTCTTCCACTCTCTTCCTCCTCTCTCTTCCTCCTCTCTCTTCCTCCTCTCTCTACCTCCTCTCCCTCCTCGCTTTTCCTCCTCTCTCCTCCTCTCTCCTCTTTCTCTATCTTACTCTTCTCTCTTCCTCCTCTCTATTCCTCTCTCTCTCCTGCTCTCTCCTCTTCCTCTCTATACCTCCTCTCTCTTCCTCCTCTCTCTTCCTCCTCTCTCGTCTTCCTCTCTCTTCCTCCTCTCTCCTCCTCCTCTATCCTTTTCCTCTCTCTTCCTCCTCTCTATTCCTCTTCTCTCTTCCTCCTCTCTCTTCCTCCTCTCTCTCTTCCTCCTCTCTAGTCTTCCTCTCTCTTCCTCCTCTCTCTTCTTACTCTCTCTTCCTCCTCTCTCTTCCTCCTCTCTCTTCCTCCTCTCTCTTCCTCCTCTCCTTTCCTCCTCCTCTTCCTTCTCTCTCATTTTCCTCTCTTTTCCTCCTCTCTCCTCTTCCTCTCTCTTCCTCCTCTCTCTTCCTCCTCTCTCCTCCTCCTCTCTCTTCCTCCTCTCTCTTCTTCCTCTCTCTTCCTCCTCTCTCTTCCTCCTCTCTCTTCCTCCTCTCTTTTTCTCCTCTCTCCTCCTCTCTCCTCTTTCTCTATCTTCCTCCTCTCTCTTCCTCCTCTTTTTTCCTCCTCTCTCCTCCTGCTCTCTCCTCTTCCTCTCTATGCCTCCTCTCTCTTCCTCCGCTCTTTTCCTCCTGTCAATTTTTCCTCTCTCTTCCTCCTCACTCGTCCTGCTCTCTCTTCCTCCTCTCTTGCTCCTCTCTCCTTTTCTTCCCTCTTCCTCCTCTCTCTTCCTCCTCTCTCCTCCTCCTCTCTTCTTTTCCTCTGTCTTCCTCCTCCTTCTTCCTCCTCTCTCCCCCTTCTCTATCCTTTTATTCTCTCTTCCTCCTATCTCTTCCTCTTCTCTCTTCCTCCTCTCTCTTCCTCCTCTCTCTTTCTCCTCTCTACTCTTTCTCTCTCTTCATCCTCTCTCTTCCTCCTCTCTCTTCCTCCTCTCTCTTCCTCCTCTCTCTTCCTCCTCTCCTTTCCTCCTCCTCTTCCTTCTCTCTCATTTTCCTCTCTTTTCCTCCTCTCTCCTCTTCCTCTATCTTCCTCCTCTCTCTTCCTCCTCTCTCTTCCTCCTCTATTTTCCTCCTGTCCCCTCCTCTCTCCTCTTTCTCTATCTTCCTCCTCACTATTCCTCCTCTCTTTTCCTCCTCTCTCCTCCTGCTCTCTCCTCTTCCTCTCTCTGCCTCCTCTCTCTTCCTCCTCTCTGTTTCCTCCTCACATTTTTTCCTCTCTCTTCCCCCTCTCTCGTCCTGCTCTCTCTTCCTCCTCTCTCTTTCTCCGCTCTCCGCTTCCTCTCTCTTCCTCCTCTCTCTTCCTCCTCTCTCCTCCTCCTCTCTTCTTTTCCTCTCTCTTCCTCCTCTCTCTCCCTCCTCACTCTTCCTCCTCTCTCTTCCTCCTCTCTCCTCGTCCTCTCTCTTCCTCGTCTCTTTTCCTCCTCTCTCTTCCTCCTCTCTCTTCCTCCTCTCTCTACCTCCTCTCCCTCCTCGCTTTTCCTCCTCTCTCCTCCTCTCTCCTCTTTCTCTATCTTCCTCTTCTCTCTTCCTCCTCTCTATTCCTCCTCTCTCCTCCTGCTCTCTCCTCTTCCTCTCTATACTTCCTCTCTCTTCCTCCTCTCTCTTCCTCCTCTCTCATCTTCCTCTCTCTTCCTCCTCTCTCTTCCTCCTCTCTCCTCCTCCTCTATT
Organism: Strix uralensis; assembly: GCF_047716275.1. Taxonomy (NCBI): domain Eukaryota; kingdom Metazoa; phylum Chordata; class Aves; order Strigiformes; family Strigidae; genus Strix; species Strix uralensis. The sequence goes on from NW_027437131.1 coordinate 16,973, forward strand.
CTTTTCCTCTTTCTTCCTTCTCTCTCCTCCTCCTCTATCCTTTTCCTCTCTCTTCCTCCTCTCTATTCCTCTTCTCTCTTCCTCCTCTCTCTTCCTCCTCTCTCTTCCTCCTCTCTACTCTTCCTCTCTCTTCCTCCTCTCTCTTCTTACTCTCTCTTCCTCCTCTCTCTTCCTCCTCTCTCTTCCTCCTCTCCTTTCCTCCTCCTCTTCCTTCTCTCTCATTTTCCTCTCTTTTCCTCCTCTCTCCTCTTCCTCTCTCTTCCTACTCTCTCTTCCTCCTCTCTCCTCCTCCTCTCTCTTCCTCCTCTCTCTTCTTCCTCTCTCTTCCTCCTCTCTCTTCCTCCTCTCTCTTCCTCCTGTCTTTTTCTCCTCTCTCCTCCTCTCTCCTCTTTCTCTATCTTCCTCCTCTCTCTTCCTCCTCTTTTTTCCTCCTCTCTCCTCCTGCTCTCTCCTCTTCCTCTCTATGCCTCCTCTCTCTTCCTCCTCTCTTTTCCTCCTGTCAATTTTTCCTCTCTCTTCCTCCTCTCTCGTCTGCTCTCTCTTCCTCCTCTCTTGCTCCTCTCTCCTTTTCTTCCCTCTTCCTCCTCTCTCCTCCTCCTCTCTCCTCCTCCTCTCTTCTTTTCCTCTGTCTTCCTCCTCCTTCTTCCTCCTCTCTCCTCCTTCTCTATCCTTTTATTCTCTCTTCCTCCTATCTCTTCCTCTTCTCTCTTCCTCGTCTCTCTTCCTCCTCTCCTCCTCCCCTCTCCTCTTCCTCTCTCTTACACCTCTCTCCTCCTCCTCTCTCCTTTTCCTCTCTCTTCCTCCTCTCTCCTCCTCCTCTCTCCTTTTCCTCTCTCATCTTCCTGCTCACTCTTCCTCTTCTCTCTTCCTCCTCTCTCTTTCTCCACTCTTTTCCTCCTCTCTCTTTTTCCTCTCTCTTCCTCCTCTCTCCTCCTCCTCTCTCTTCCTCCTCTCTCTTCCTCCTCTCTCTACCTCCTCTCTCTTCCTCCTCGCTTTTCCTCCTCTCTCCTCCTCTCTCCTCTTTCTCTATCTTCCTCTTCTCTCTTCCTCCTCTCTTTTCCTCCTCTCTCCTCCTGCTCTCTCCTCTTCCTCTATATACCTCCTCTCTCTTCCTCCTCTCTTTTCCTCCTCTCAATTTTTCCTCTCTCTTCCCCCTCTCTCGTCCTGCTCTCTCTTCCTCCTCTCTCTTCCTCCTCTCTCCTCTTCCTCTCTCTTCCTCCTCTCTCTTCCTCCTCTCTCCACTTCCTCTCTCTTCCTCCTCTCTCTTCTTCCTCTCTCTTCCTCCTCTCTCTTCCTCCTCTCTCTTCCTCCTCTCTTTTTCTCCTCTCTCCTCCTCTCTCCTCTTTCTCTATCTTCCTCCTCTCTCTTCCTCCTCTTTTTTCCTCCTCTCTCCTCCTGCTCTCTCCTCTTCCTCTCTATGCCTCCTCTCTCTTCCTCCTCTCTACTCTTCCTCTCTCTTCCTCCTCTCTCTTCTTACTCTCTCTTTTTCCTCTCTCTTCCTCCTCTCTCTTTGTCCTCTCTCTTCCTCCTCTCCTTTCCTCCTCCTCTTCCTTCTCTCTCATTTTCCTCTCTTCTCCTCCTCTCTCCTCTTCCACTCTCTTCCTCCTCTCTCTTCCTCCTCTCTCCTCCTCCTCTCTCTTCCTCCTCTCTCTTCTTCCTCTCTCTTCCTCCTCTCTCCTCCTCCTCTCTCCTCTTCCTCTATCTTCCTCCTCTCTCTTCCTCCTCTCTCTTCCTCCTCTCTTTTCTCCTCTCTCCTCCTCTCTCCTCTTTCTCTATCTTCCTCCTCACTATTCCTCCTCTCTTTTCCTCCTCTCTCCTCCTGCTCTCTCCTCTTCCTCTCTATGCCTCCTCTCTCTTCCTCCTCTCTTTTCCTCCTCTCAATTTTTCCTCTCTCTTCCCCCTCTCTCGTCCTGCTCTCTCTTCCTCCTCTCTCTTTCTCCGCTCTCCTCTTCCTCTCTCTTCCTCCTCTCTCTTCCTCCTCTCTCCTCCTCCTCTCTTCTTTTCCTCTCTCTTCCTCCTCTCTCTCCCTCCTCACTCTTCCTCCTCTCTCTTCCTCCTCTCTCCTCGTCCTCTCTCTTCCTCGTCTCTTTTCCTCCTCTCTCTTCCTCCTCTCTCTTCCTCCTCTCTCTACCTCCTCTCCCTCCTCGCTTTTCCTCCTCTCTCCTCCTCTCTCCTCTTTCTCTATCTTCCTCTTCTCTCTTCCTCCTCTCTATTCCTCCTCTCTCCTCCTGCTCTCTACTCTTCCTCTCTATACCTCCTCTCTCTTCCTCCTCTCTCTTCCTCCTCTCTCATCTTCCTCTCTCTTCCTCCTCTCTCTTCCTCCTCTCTCCTCCTCCTCTCTTCTTTACCTCTTTCTTCCTCCTCTCTCTTCCTCCTCTCTCGTCTTCCTCTCTCTTCCTCCTCTCTCCTCCTCCTCTATCCTTTTCCTCTCTCTTCCTCCTCTCTATTCCTCTTCTCTCTTCCTCCTCTCTCTTCCTCCTCTCTCTTCCTCCTCTCTAGTCTTCCTCTCTCTTCCTCCTCTCTCTTCTTACTCTCTCTTCCTCCTCTCTCTTCCTCCTCTCTCTTCCTCCTCTCTCTTCCTCCTCTCCTTTCCTCCTCCTCTTCCTTCTCTCTCATTTTCCTCTCTTTTCCTCCTCTCTCCTCTTCCTCTCTCTTCCTCCTCTCTCTTCCTCCTCTCTCCTCCTCTCTCTTCCTCCTCTCTCTTCTTCCTCTCTCTTCCTCCTCTCTCTTCCTCCTCTCTCTTCCTCCTCTCTTTTTCTCCTCTCTCCTCCTCTCTCCTCTTTCTCTATCTTCCTCCTCTCTCTTCCTCCTCTTTTTTCCTCCTCTCTCCTCCTGCTCTCTCCTCTTCCTCTCTATGCCTCCTCTCTCTTCCTCCTCTCTTTTCCTCCTGTCAATTTTTCCTCTCTCTTCCTCCTCTCTCGTCCTGCTCTCTCTTCCTCCTCTCTTGCTCCTCTCTCCTTTTCTTCCCTCTTCCTCCTCTCTCTTCCTCCTCTCTCCTCCTCCTCTTTTCTTTTCCTCTGTCTTCCTCCTCCTTCTTCCTCCTCTCTCCCCCTTCTCTATCCTTTTATTCTCTCTTCCTCCTATCTCTTCCTCTTCTCTCTTCCTCCTCTCTCTTCCTCCTCTCTCTTTCTCCTCTCTACTCTTTCTCTCTCTTCCTCCTCTCTCTTCTTACTCTCTCTTCCTCCTCTCTCTTCCTCCTCTCTCTTCCTCCTCTCTCTTCCTCCTCTCCTTTCCTCCTCCTCTTCCTTCTCTCTCATTTTCCTCTCTTTTCCTCCTCTCTCCTCTTCCTCTATCTTCCTCCTCTCTCTTCCTCCTCTCTCTTCCTCCTCTATTTTCCTCCTGTCCCCTCCTCTCTCCTCTTTCTCTATCTTCCTCCTCACTATTCCTCCTCTCTTTTCCTCCTCTCTCCTCCTGCTCTCTCCTCTTCCTCTCTCTGCCTCCTCTCTCTTCCTCCTCTCTTTTCCTCCTCACATTTTTTCCTCTCTCTTCCCCCTCTCTCGTCCTGCTCTCTCTTCCTCCTCTCTCTTTCTCCGCTCTCCGCTTCCTCTCTCTTCCTCCTCTCTCTTCCTCCTCTCTCCTCCTCCTCTCTTCTTTTCCTCTCTCTTCCTCCTCTCTCTCCCTCCTCACTCTTCCTCCTCTCTCTTCCTCCTCTCTCCTCGTCCTCTCTCTTCCTCGTCTCTTTTCCTCCTCTCTCTTCCTCCTCTCTCTTCCTCCTCTCTCTACCTCCTCTCCCTCCTCGCTTTTCCTCCTCTCTCCTCCTCTCTCCTCTTTCTCTATCTTCCTCTTCTCTCTTCCTCCTCTCTATTCCTCCTCTCTCCTCCTGCTCTCTCCTCTTCCTCTCTATACTTCCTCTCTCTTCCTCCTCTCTCTTCCTCCTCTCTCATCTTCCTCTCTCTTCCTCCTCTCTCTTCCTCCTCTCTCCTCCTCCTCTATTCTTTTCCTCTTTCTTCCTTCTCTCTCCTCCTCCTCTATCCTTTCCTCTCTCTTCCTCCTCTCTATTCCTCTTCTCTCTTCCTCCTCTCTCTTCCTCCTCTCTCTTCCTCCTCTCTACTCTTCCTCTCTCTTCCTCCTCTCTCTTCTTACTCTCTCTTCCTCCTCTCTCTTCCTCCTCTCTCTTCCTCCTCTCCTTTCCTCCTCCTCTTCCTTCTCTCTCATTTTCCTCTCTTTTCCTCCTCTCTCCTCTTCCTCTCTCTTCCTACTCTCTCTTCCTCCTCTCTCCTCCTCCTCTCTCTTCCTCCTCTCTCTTCTTCCTCTCTCTTCCTCCTCTCTCTTCCTCCTCTCTCTTCCTCCTGTCTTTTTCTCCTCTCTCCTCCTCTCTCCTCTTTCTCTATCTTCCTCCTCTCTCTTCCTCCTCTTTTTTCCTCCTCTCTCCTCCTGCTCTCTCCTCTTCCTCTCTATGCCTCCTCTCTCTTCCTCCTCTCTTTTCCTCCTGTCAATTTTTCCTCTCTCTTCCTCCTCTCTCGTCCTGCTCTCTCTTCCTCCTCTCTTGCTCCTCTCTCCTTTTCTTCCCTCTTCCTCCTCTCTCCTCCTCCTCTCTCCTCCTCCTCTCTTCTTTTCCTCTGTCTTCCTCCTCCTTCTTCCTCCTCTCTCCTCCTTCTCTATCCTTTTATTCTCTCTTCCTCCTATCTCTTCCTCTTCTCTCTTCCTCGTCTCTCTTCCTCCTCTCCTCCTCCCCTCTCCTCTTCCTCTCTCTTACACCTCTCTCCTCCTCCTCTCTCCTTTTCCTCTCTCTTCCTCCTCTCTCCTCCTCCTCTCTCCTTTTCCTCTCTCATCTTCCTGCTCACTCTTCCTCTTCTCTCTTCCTCCTCTCTCTTTCTCCACTCTTTTCCTCCTCTCTCTTTTTCCTCTCTCTTCCTCCTCTCTCCTCCTCCTCTCTCTTCCTCCTCTCTCTTCCTCCTCTCTCTACCTCCTCTCTCTTCCTCCTCGCTTTTCCTCCTCTCTCCTCCTCTCTCCTCTTTCTCTATCTTCCTCTTCTCTCTTCCTCCTCTCTTTTCCTCCTCTCTCCTCCTGCTCTCTCCTCTTCCTCTATATACCTCCTCTCTCTTCCTCCTCTCTTTTCCTCCTCTCAATTTTTCCTCTCTCTTCCCCCTCTCTCGTCCTGCTCTCTCTTCCTCCTCTCTCTTCCTCCTCTCTCCTCTTCCTCTCTCTTCCTCCTCTCTCTTCCTCCTCTCTCCACTTCCTCTCTCTTCCTCCTCTCTCTTCTTCCTCTCTCTTCCTCCTCTCTCTTCCTCCTCTCTCTTCCTCCTCTCTTTTTCTCCTCTCTCCTCCTCTCTCCTCTTTCTCTATCTTCCTCCTCTCTCTTCCTCCTC
>NW_027437132.1:0-21875 GCF_047716275.1 Strix uralensis
AATTCTCTGCCTGCCTTTCCCCAGTGCTCTGCAAGCTCTCCAGGACAACAGCAAATCTGGGGCTCTGTGCTTTCTTTCGTTCTGAACAAGTGTTACTGTTTTCTGCACAAAAGCGATTCTGCGAAGCAATGTGAACACTTGTGCTTCCCAGGCACAGAGAAGGTGCTAGCAGGGAATTCTCTGCCTGCCTTTCCCCAGTGCTCTGCAAGATCTCCAGGACAACATAAAATCTGGGGCTCTGTGCTTTCTTTCGTTCTGAACAAGTGTTACTGTTTTCTGCACAAAAGCGATTCTGCGAAGCAATGTGAACACTTGTGCTTCCCAGGCACAGAGAAGGTGCTAGCAGGGAATTCTCTGCCTGCCTTTCCCCAGTGCTCTGCAAGCTCTCCAGGACAACATAAAATCTGGGGCTCTGTGCTTTCTTTCGTTCTGAACAAGTGTTACTGTTTTCTGCACAAAAGCGATTCTGCGAAGCAATGTGAACACTTGTGCTTCCCAGGCACAGAGAAGGTGCTAGCAGGGAATTCTCTGCCTGCCTTTCCCCAGTGCTCTGCAAGCTCTCCAGGACAACATAAAATCTGGGGCTCTGTGCTTTCTTTCGTTCTGAACAAGTGTTACTGTTTTCTGCACAAAAGCGATTCTGCGAAGCAATGTGAACACTTGTGTTTCCCAGGCACTGAGAAGGTGCTAGCAGGGAATTCTCTGCCTGCCTTTCCCCAGTGCTCTGCAAGCTCTCCAGGACAACATAAAATCTGGGGCTCTGTGCTTTCTTTCGTTCTGAACAGGTGTTACTGTTTTCTGCACAAAAGCGATTCTGCGAAGCAATGTGAACACTTGTGCTTCCCAGGCACAGAGAAGGTGCTAGCAGGGAATTCTCTGCCTGCCTTTCCCCAGTGCTCTGCAAGCTCTCCAGGACAACATAAAATCTGGGGCTCTGTGCTTTCTTTCATTCTGAACAAGTGTTACTGTTTTCTGCACAAAAGCGATTCTGCGAAGCAATGTGAACACTTGTGCTTCCCAGGCACAGAGAAGGTGCTAGCAGGGAATTCTCTGCCTGCCTTTCCCCAGTGCTCTGCAAGCTCTCCAGGACAACATAAAATCTGGGGCTCTGTGCTTTCTTTCGTTCTGAACAAGTGTTACTGTTTTCTGCACAAAAGCGATTCTGCGAAGCAATGTGAACACTTGTGCTTCCCAGGCACACAGAAGGTGCTAGCAGGGAATTCTCTGCCTGCCTTTCCCCAGTGCTCTGCAAGCTCTCCAGGACAACATAAAATCTGGGGCTCTGTGCTTTCTTTCGTTCTGAACAAGTGTTACTGTTTTCTGCACAAAAGCGATTCTGCGAAGCAATGTGAACAGGCACAGAGAAGGTGCTAGCAGGGAATTCTCTGCCTGCCTTTCCCCAGTGCTCTGCAAGCTCTCCAGGACAACATAAAATCTGGGGCTTTGTGCTTTCTTTCGTTCTGAACAAGTGTTACTGTTTTCTGCACAAAAGCGATTCTGCGAAGCAATGTGAACACTTGTGTTTCCCAGGCACAGAGAAGGTGCTAGCAGGGAATTCTCTGCCTGCCTTTCCCTAGTGCTCTGCAAGCTCTCCAGGACAACATAAAATCTGGGGCTCTGTGCTTTCTTTCGTTCTGAACAAGTGTTACTGTTTTCTGCACAAAAGCGATTCTGCGAAGCAATGTGAACACTTGTGCTTCCCAGGCACAGAGAAGGTGCTAGCAGGGAATTCTCTGCCTGCCTTTCCCCAGTGCTCTGCAAGCTCTCCAGGACAACAGCAAATCTGGGGCTCTGTGCTTTCTTTCGTTCTGAACAAGTGTTACTGTTTTCTGCACAAAAGCGATTCTGCGAAGCAATGTGAACACTTGTGCTTCCCAGGCACAGAGAAGGTGCTAGCAGGGAATTCTCTGCCTGCCTTTCCCCAGTGCTCTGCAAGCTCTCCAGGACAACATAAAATCTGGGGCTCTGTGCTTTCTTTCGTTCTGAACAAGTGTTACTGTTTTCTGCACAAAAGCGATTCTGCGAAGCAATGTGAACACTTGTGCTTCCCAGGCACACAGAAGGTGCTAGCAGGGAATTCTCTGCCTGCCTTTCCCCAGTGCTCTGCAAGCTCTCCAGGACAACATAAAATCTGGGGCTCTGTGCTTTCTTTCGTTCTGAACAAGTGTTACTGTTTTCTGCACAAAAGCGATTCTGCGAAGCAATGTGAACACTTGTGTTTCCCAGGCACTGAGAAGGTGCTAGCAGGGAATTCTCTGCCTGCCTTTCCCCAGTGCTCTGCAAGCTCTCCAGGACAACATAAAATCTGGGGCTCTGTGCTTTCTTTCGTTCTGAACAAGTGTTACTGTTTTCTGCACAAAAGCGATTCTGCGAAGCAATGTGAACACTTGTGCTTCCCAGGCACAGAGAAGGTGCTAGCAGGGAATTCTCTGCCTGCCTTTCCCCAGTGCTCTGCAAGCTCTCCAGGACAACATAAAATCTGGGGCTCTGTGCTTTCTTTCGTTCTGAACAAGTGTTACTGTTTTCTGCACAAAAGCGATTCTGCGAAGCAATGTGAACAGGCACAGAGAAGGTGCTAGCAGGGAATTCTCTGCCTGCCTTTCCCCAGTGCTCTGCAAGCTCTCCAGGACAACATAAAATCTGGGGCTTTGTGCTTTCTTTCGTTCTGAACAAGTGTTACTGTTTTCTGCACAAAAGCGATTCTGCGAAGCAATGTGAACACTTGTGTTTCCCAGGCACAGAGAAGGTGCTAGCAGGGAATTCTCTGCCTGCCTTTCCCTAGTGCTCTGCAAGCTCTCCAGGACAACATAAAATCTGGGGCTCTGTGCTTTCTTTCGTTCTGAACAAGTGTTACTGTTTTCTGCACAAAAGCGATTCTGCGAAGCAATGTGAACACTTGTGCTTCCCAGGCACAGAGAAGGTGCTAGCAGGGAATTCTCTGCCTGCCTTTCCCCAGTGCTCTGCAAGCTCTCCAGGACAACAGCAAATCTGGGGCTCTGTGCTTTCTTTCGTTCTGAACAAGTGTTACTGTTTTCTGCACAAAAGCGATTCTGCGAAGCAATGTGAACACTTGTGCTTCCCAGGCACAGAGAAGGTGCTAGCAGGGAATTCTCTGCCTGCCTTTCCCCAGTGCTCTGCAAGATCTCCAGGACAACATAAAATCTGGGGCTCTGTGCTTTCTTTCGTTCTGAACAAGTGTTACTGTTTTCTGCACAAAAGCGATTCTGCGAAGCAATGTGAACACTTGTGCTTCCCAGGCACAGAGAAGGTGCTAGCAGGGAATTCTCTGCCTGCCTTTCCCCAGTGCTCTGCAAGCTCTCCAGGACAACATAAAATCTGGGGCTCTGTGCTTTCTTTCGTTCTGAACAAGTGTTACTGTTTTCTGCACAAAAGCGATTCTGCGAAGCAATGTGAACACTTGTGCTTCCCAGGCACAGAGAAGGTGCTAGCAGGGAATTCTCTGCCTGCCTTTCCCCAGTGCTCTGCAAGCTCTCCAGGACAACATAAAATCTGGGGCTCTGTGCTTTCTTTCGTTCTGAACAAGTGTTACTGTTTTCTGCACAAAAGCGATTCTGCGAAGCAATGTGAACACTTGTGTTTCCCAGGCACTGAGAAGGTGCTAGCAGGGAATTCTCTGCCTGCCTTTCCCCAGTGCTCTGCAAGCTCTCCAGGACAACATAAAATCTGGGGCTCTGTGCTTTCTTTCGTTCTGAACAGGTGTTACTGTTTTCTGCACAAAAGCGATTCTGCGAAGCAATGTGAACACTTGTGCTTCCCAGGCACAGAGAAGGTGCTAGCAGGGAATTCTCTGCCTGCCTTTCCCCAGTGCTCTGCAAGCTCTCCAGGACAACATAAAATCTGGGGCTCTGTGCTTTCTTTCATTCTGAACAAGTGTTACTGTTTTCTGCACAAAAGCGATTCTGCGAAGCAATGTGAACACTTGTGCTTCCCAGGCACAGAGAAGGTGCTAGCAGGGAATTCTCTGCCTGCCTTTCCCCAGTGCTCTGCAAGCTCTCCAGGACAACATAAAATCTGGGGCTCTGTGCTTTCTTTCGTTCTGAACAAGTGTTACTGTTTTCTGCACAAAAGCGATTCTGCGAAGCAATGTGAACACTTGTGCTTCCCAGGCACACAGAAGGTGCTAGCAGGGAATTCTCTGCCTGCCTTTCCCCAGTGCTCTGCAAGCTCTCCAGGACAACATAAAATCTGGGGCTCTGTGCTTTCTTTCGTTCTGAACAAGTGTTACTGTTTTCTGCACAAAAGCGATTCTGCGAAGCAATGTGAACAGGCACAGAGAAGGTGCTAGCAGGGAATTCTCTGCCTGCCTTTCCCCAGTGCTCTGCAAGCTCTCCAGGACAACATAAAATCTGGGGCTTTGTGCTTTCTTTCGTTCTGAACAAGTGTTACTGTTTTCTGCACAAAAGCGATTCTGCGAAGCAATGTGAACACTTGTGTTTCCCAGGCACAGAGAAGGTGCTAGCAGGGAATTCTCTGCCTGCCTTTCCCTAGTGCTCTGCAAGCTCTCCAGGACAACATAAAATCTGGGGCTCTGTGCTTTCTTTCGTTCTGAACAAGTGTTACTGTTTTCTGCACAAAAGCGATTCTGCGAAGCAATGTGAACACTTGTGCTTCCCAGGCACAGAGAAGGTGCTAGCAGGGAATTCTCTGCCTGCCTTTCCCCAGTGCTCTGCAAGCTCTCCAGGACAACAGCAAATCTGGGGCTCTGTGCTTTCTTTCGTTCTGAACAAGTGTTACTGTTTTCTGCACAAAAGCGATTCTGCGAAGCAATGTGAACACTTGTGCTTCCCAGGCACAGAGAAGGTGCTAGCAGGGAATTCTCTGCCTGCCTTTCCCCAGTGCTCTGCAAGCTCTCCAGGACAACATAAAATCTGGGGCTCTGTGCTTTCTTTCGTTCTGAACAAGTGTTACTGTTTTCTGCACAAAAGCGATTCTGCGAAGCAATGTGAACACTTGTGCTTCCCAGGCACACAGAAGGTGCTAGCAGGGAATTCTCTGCCTGCCTTTCCCCAGTGCTCTGCAAGCTCTCCAGGACAACATAAAATCTGGGGCTCTGTGCTTTCTTTCGTTCTGAACAAGTGTTACTGTTTTCTGCACAAAAGCGATTCTGCGAAGCAATGTGAACACTTGTGTTTCCCAGGCACTGAGAAGGTGCTAGCAGGGAATTCTCTGCCTGCCTTTCCCCAGTGCTCTGCAAGCTCTCCAGGACAACATAAAATCTGGGGCTCTGTGCTTTCTTTCGTTCTGAACAAGTGTTACTGTTTTCTGCACAAAAGCGATTCTGCGAAGCAATGTGAACACTTGTGCTTCCCAGGCACAGAGAAGGTGCTAGCAGGGAATTCTCTGCCTGCCTTTCCCCAGTGCTCTGCAAGCTCTCCAGGACAACATAAAATCTGGGGCTCTGTGCTTTCTTTCGTTCTGAACAAGTGTTACTGTTTTCTGCACAAAAGCGATTCTGCGAAGCAATGTGAACACTTCTGCTTCCCAGGCACAGAGAAGGTGCTAGCAGGGAATTCTCTGCCTGCCTTTCCCCAGTGCTCTGCAAGCTCTCCAGGACAACATAAAATCTGGGGCTCTGTGCTTTCTTTCGTTCTGAACAAGTGTTACTGTTTTCTGCACAAAAGCGATTCTGCGAAGCAATGTGAACACTTGTGCTTCCCAGGCACAGAGAAGGTGCTAGCAGGGAATTCTCTGCCTGCCTTTCCCCAGTGCTCTGCAAGCTCTCCAGGACAACAGCAAATCTGGGGCTCTGTGCTTTCTTTCGTTCTGAACAAGTGTTACTGTTTTCTGCACAAAAGCGATTCTGCGAAGCAATGTGAACACTTGTGCTTCCCAGGCACAGAGAAGGTGCTAGCAGGGAATTCTCTGCCTGCCTTTCCCCAGTGCTCTGCAAGCTCTCCAGGACAACATAAAATCTGGGGCTCTGTGCTTTCTTTCGTTCTGAACAAGTGTTACTGTTTTCTGCACAAAAGCGATTCTGCGAAGCAATGTGAACACTTCTGCTTCCCAGGCACACAGAAGGTGCTAGCAGGGAATTCTCTGCCTGCCTTTCCCCAGTGCTCTGCAAGCTCTCCAGGACAACATAAAATCTGGGGCTCTGTGCTTTCTTTCGTTCTGAACAAGTGTTACTGTTTTCTGCACAAAAGCGATTCTGCGAAGCAATGTGAACACTTGTGCTTCCCAGGCACAGAGAAGGTGCTAGCAGGGAATTCTCTGCCTGCCTTTCCCCAGTGCTCTGCAAGCTCTCCAGGACAACAGCAAATCTGGGGCTCTGTGCTTTCTTTCGTTCTGAACAAGTGTTAGTATTTTCTGCACAAAAGCGATTTTGCGAAGCAATGTGAACACTTCTGCTTCCAAGGCACAGAGAAGGTGCTAGCAAGGAATTCTCTGCCTGCCTTTCCCCAGTGCTCTGCAAGCTCTCCAGGACAACAGCAAATCTGGGGCTCTGTGCTTTCTTTCGTTCTGAACAAGTGTTACTGTTTTCTGCACAAAAGCGATTCTGCGAAGCAATGTGAACACTTCTGCTTCCCAGGCACACAGAAGGTGCTAGCAGGGAATTCTCTGCCTGCCTTTCCCCAGTGCTCTGCAAGCTCTCCAGGACAACATAAAATCTGGGGCTCTGTGCTTTCTTTCGTTCTGAACAGGTGTTACTGTTTTCTGCACAAAAGCGATTCTGCGAAGCAATGTGAACACTTGTGCTTCCCAGGCACAGAGAAGGTGCTAGCAGGGAATTCTCTGCCTGCCTTTCCCCAGTGCTCTGCAAGCTCTCCAGGACAACATAAAATCTGGGGCTCTGTGCTTTCTTTCGTTCTGAACAAGTGTTACTGTTTTCTGCACAAAAGCGATTCTGCGAAGCAATGTGAACACTTGTGCTTCCCAGGCACAGAGAAGGTGCTAGCAGGGAATTCTCTGCCTGCCTTTCCCCAGTGCTCTGCAAGCTCTCCAGGACAACATAAAATCTGGGGCTTTGTGCTTTCTTTCGTTCTGAACAAGTGTTACTGTTTTCTGCACAAAAGCGATTCTGCGAAGCAATGTGAACACTTGTGTTTCCCAGGCACAGAGAAGGTGCTAGCAGGGAATTCTCTGCCTGCCTTTCCCTAGTGCTCTGCAAGCTCTCCAGGACAACATAAAATCTGGGGCTCTGTGCTTTCTTTCGTTCTGAACAAGTGTTACTGTTTTCTGCACAAAAGCGATTCTGCGAAGCAATGTGAACACTTGTGCTTCCCAGGCACAGAGAAGGTGCTAGCAGGGAATTCTCTGCCTGCCTTTCCCCAGTGCTCTGCAAGCTCTCCAGGACAACAGCAAATCTGGGGCTCTGTGCTTTCTTTCGTTCTGAACAAGTGTTACTGTTTTCTGCACAAAAGCGATTCTGCGAAGCAATGTGAACACTTGTGCTTCCCAGGCACAGAGAAGGTGCTAGCAGGGAATTCTCTGCCTGCCTTTCCCCAGTGCTCTGCAAGATCTCCAGGACAACATAAAATCTGGGGCTCTGTGCTTTCTTTCGTTCTGAACAAGTGTTACTGTTTTCTGCACAAAAGCGATTCTGCGAAGCAATGTGAACACTTGTGCTTCCCAGGCACAGAGAAGGTGCTAGCAGGGAATTCTCTGCCTGCCTTTCCCCAGTGCTCTGCAAGCTCTCCAGGACAACATAAAATCTGGGGCTCTGTGCTTTCTTTCGTTCTGAACAAGTGTTACTGTTTTCTGCACAAAAGCGATTCTGCGAAGCAATGTGAACACTTGTGCTTCCCAGGCACAGAGAAGGTGCTAGCAGGGAATTCTCTGCCTGCCTTTCCCCAGTGCTCTGCAAGCTCTCCAGGACAACATAAAATCTGGGGCTCTGTGCTTTCTTTCGTTCTGAACAAGTGTTACTGTTTTCTGCACAAAAGCGATTCTGCGAAGCAATGTGAACACTTGTGTTTCCCAGGCACTGAGAAGGTGCTAGCAGGGAATTCTCTGCCTGCCTTTCCCCAGTGCTCTGCAAGCTCTCCAGGACAACATAAAATCTGGGGCTCTGTGCTTTCTTTCGTTCTGAACAAGTGTTACTGTTTTCTGCACAAAAGCGATTCTGCGAAGCAATGTGAACACTTGTGCTTCCCAGGCACAGAGAAGGTGCTAGCAGGGAATTCTCTGCCTGCCTTTCCCCAGTGCTCTGCAAGCTCTCCAGGACAACATAAAATCTGGGGCTCTGTGCTTTCTTTCGTTCTGAACAAGTGTTACTGTTTTCTGCACAAAAGCGATTCTGCGAAGCAATGTGAACAGGCACAGAGAAGGTGCTAGCAGGGAATTCTCTGCCTGCCTTTCCCCAGTGCTCTGCAAGCTCTCCAGGACAACATAAAATCTGGGGCTCTGTGCTTTCTTTCGTTCTGAACAAGTGTTACTGTTTTCTGCACAAAAGCGATTCTGCGAAGCAATGTGAACACTTGTGCTTCCCAGGCACAGAGAAGGTGCTAGCAGGGAATTCTCTGCCTGCCTTTCCCCAGTGCTCTGCAAGCTCTCCAGGACAACATAAAATCTGGGGCTCTGTGCTTTCTTTCGTTCTGAACAAGTGTTACTGTTTTCTGCACAAAAGCGATTCTGCGAAGCAATGTGAACACTTCTGCTTCCCAGGCACACAGAAGGTGCTAGCAGGGAATTCTCTGCCTGCCTTTCCCCAGTGCTCTGCAAGCTCTCCAGGACAACATAAAATCTGGGGCTCTGTGCTTTCTTTCGTTCTGAACAAGTGTTACTGTTTTCTGCACAAAAGCGATTCTGCGAAGCAATGTGAACACTTGTGCTTCCCAGGCACAGAGAAGGTGCTAGCAGGGAATTCTCTGCCTGCCTTTCCCCAGTGCTCTGCAAGCTCTCCAGGACAACAGCAAATCTGGGGCTCTGTGCTTTCTTTCGTTCTGAACAAGTGTTACTGTTTTCTGCACAAAAGCGATTCTGCGAAGCAATGTGAACACTTGTGCTTCCCAGGCACAGAGAAGGTGCTAGCAGGGAATTCTCTGCCTGCCTTTCCCCAGTGCTCTGCAAGCTCTCCAGGACAACATAAAATCTGGGGCTCTGTGCTTTCTTTCGTTCTGAACAAGTGTTACTGTTTTCTGCACAAAAGCGATTCTGCGAAGCAATGTGAACACTTCTGCTTCCCAGGCACACAGAAGGTGCTAGCAGGGAATTCTCTGCCTGCCTTTCCCCAGTGCTCTGCAAGCTCTCCAGGACAACATAAAATCTGGGGCTCTGTGCTTTCTTTCGTTCTGAACAAGTGTTACTGTTTTCTGCACAAAAGCGATTCTGCGAAGCAATGTGAACACTTGTGCTTCCCAGGCACAGAGAAGGTGCTAGCAGGGAATTCTCTGCCTGCCTTTCCCCAGTGCTCTGCAAGCTCTCCAGGACAACAGCAAATCTGGGGCTCTGTGCTTTCTTTCGTTCTGAACAAGTGTTAGTATTTTCTGCACAAAAGCGATTTTGCGAAGCAATGTGAACACTTCTGCTTCCAAGGCACAGAGAAGGTGCTAGCAAGGAATTCTCTGCCTGCCTTTCCCCAGTGCTCTGCAAGCTCTCCAGGACAACAGCAAATCTGGGGCTCTGTGCTTTCTTTCGTTCTGAACAAGTGTTACTGTTTTCTGCACAAAAGCGATTCTGCGAAGCAATGTGAACACTTCTGCTTCCCAGGCACACAGAAGGTGCTAGCAGGGAATTCTCTGCCTGCCTTTCCCCAGTGCTCTGCAAGCTCTCCAGGACAACATAAAATCTGGGGCTCTGTGCTTTCTTTCGTTCTGAACAGGTGTTACTGTTTTCTGCACAAAAGCGATTCTGCGAAGCAATGTGAACACTTGTGCTTCCCAGGCACAGAGAAGGTGCTAGCAGGGAATTCTCTGCCTGCCTTTCCCCAGTGCTCTGCAAGCTCTCCAGGACAACATAAAATCTGGGGCTCTGTGCTTTCTTTCGTTCTGAACAAGTGTTACTGTTTTCTGCACAAAAGCGATTCTGCGAAGCAATGTGAACACTTCTGCTTCCCAGGCACAGAGAAGGTGCTAGCAGGGAATTCTCTGCCTGCCTTTCCCCAGTGCTCTGCAAGCTCTCCAGGACAACATAAAATCTGGGGCTCTGTGCTTTCTTTCGTTCTGAACAAGTGTTACTGTTTTCTGCACAAAAGCGATTCTGAGAAGCAATGTGAACAGGCACAGAGAAGGTGCTAGCAGGGAATTCTCTGCCTGCCTTTCCCCAGTGCTCTGCAAGCTCTCCAGGACAACAGCAAATCTGGGGCTCTGTGCTTTCTTTCGTTCTGAACAAGTGTTACTGTTTTCTGCACAAAAGCGATTCTGCGAAGCAATGTGAACACTTGTGCTTCCCAGGCACAGAGAAGGTGCTAGCAGGGAATTCTCTGCCTGCCTTTCCCCAGTGCTCTGCAAGCTCTCCAGGACAACATAAATTCTGGGGCGCTGTGCTTTCTTTCGTCTGAACAAGTGTTACTGTTTTCTGCACAAAAGCGATTCTGAGAAGCAATGTGAACAGGCACAGAGAAGGTGCTAGCAGGGAATTCTCTGCCTGCCTTTCCCCAGTGCTCTGCAAGCTCTCCAGGACAACATAAAATCTGGGGCTCTGTGCTTTCTTTCGTTCTGAACAAGTGTTACTGTTTTCTGCACAAAAGCGATTCTGCGAAGCAATGTGAACACTTGTGCTTCCCAGGCACAGAGAAGGTGCTAGCAGGGAATTCTCTGCCTGCCTTTCCCCAGTGCTCTGCAAGCTCTCCAGGACAACATAAAATCTGGGGCTCTGTGCTTTCTTTCGTTCTGAACAAGTGTTACTGTTTTCTGCACAAAAGCGATTCTGCGAAGCAATGTGAACACTTCTGCTTCCAAGGCACAGAGAAGGTGCTAGCAAGGAATTCTCTGCCTGCCTTTCCCCAGTGCTCTGCAAGCTCTCCAGGACAACATAAAATCTGGGGCTCTGTGCTTTCTTTCGTTCTGAACAAGTGTTACTGTTTTCTGCACAAAAGCGATTCTGCGAAGCAATGTGAACAGGCACAGAGAAGGTGCTAGCAGGGAATTCTCTGCCTGCCTTTCCCCAGTGCTCTGCAAGCTCTCCAGGACAACATAAAATCTGGGGCTCTGTGCTTTCTTTCGTTCTGAACAAGTGTTACTGTTTTCTGCACAAAAGCGATTCTACGAAGCAATGTGAACACTTGTGCTTCCCAGGCACAGAGAAGGTGCTAGCAGGGAATTCTCTGCCTGCCTTTCCCCAGTGCTCTGCAAGCTCTCCAGGACAACATAAAATCTGGGGCTCTGTGCTTTCTTTCGTTCTGAACAAGTGTTACTGTTTTCTGCACAAAAGCGATTCTGCGAAGCAATGTGAACAGGCACAGAGAAGGTGCTAGCAGGGAATTCTCTGCCTGCCTTTCCCCAGTGCTCTGCAAGCTCTCCAGGACAACATAAAATCTGGGGCTCTGTGCTTTCTTTCGTTCTGAACAGGTGTTACTGTTTTCTGCACAAAAGCGATTCTGCGAAGCAATGTGAACACTTGTGCTTCCCAGGCACAGAGAAGGTGCTAGCAGGGAATTCTCTGCCTGCCTTTCCCCAGTGCTCTGCAAGCTCTCCAGGACAACATAAAATCTGGGGCTCTGTGCTTTCTTTCATTCTGAACAAGTGTTACTGTTTTCTGCACAAAAGCGATTCTGCGAAGCAATGTGAACACTTGTGCTTCCCAGGCACAGAGAAGGTGCTAGCAGGGAATTCTCTGCCTGCCTTTCCCCAGTGCTCTGCAAGCTCTCCAGGACAACATAAAATCTGGGGCTCTGTGCTTTCTTTCGTTCTGAACAAGTGTTACTGTTTTCTGCACAAAAGCGATTCTGCGAAGCAATGTGAACACTTGTGCTTCCCAGGCACAGAGAAGGTGCTAGCAGGGAATTCTCTGCCTGCCTTTCCCCAGTGCTCTGCAAGCTCTCCAGGACAACATAAAATCTGGGGCTCTGTGCTTTCTTTCGTTCTGAACAAGTGTTACTGTTTTCTGCACAAAAGCGATTCTGCGAAGCAATGTGAACACTTGTGCTTCCCAGGCACAGAGAAGGTGCTAGCAGGGAATTCTCTGCCTGCCTTTCCCCAGTGCTCTGCAAGCTCTCCAGGACAACAACAAATCTGGGGCTCTGTGCTTTCTTTCGTTCTGAACAAGTGTTACTGTTTTCTGCACAAAAGCGATTCTGAGAAGCAATGTGAACAGGCACAGAGAAGGTGCTAGCAGGGAATTCTCTGCCTGCCTTTCCCCAGTGCTCTGCAAGCTCTCCAGGACAACATAAAATCTGGGGCTCTGTGCTTTCTTTCGTTCTGAACAAGTGTTACTGTTTTCTGCACAAAAGCGATTCTGCGAAGCAATGTGAACACTTGTGCTTCCCAGGCACAGAGAAGGTGCTAGCAGGGAATTCTCTGCCTGCCTTTCCCCAGTGCTCTGCAAGCTCTCCAGGACAACATAAAATCTGGGGCTCTGTGCTTTCTTTCGTTCTGAACAAGTGTTACTGTTTTCTGCACAAAAGCGATTCTGCGAAGCAATGTGAACAGGCACAGAGAAGGTGCTAGCAGGGAATTCTCTGCCTGCCTTTCCCCAGTGCTCTGCAAGCTCTCCAGGACAACATAAAATCTGGGGCTTTGTGCTTTCTTTCGTTCTGAACAAGTGTTACTGTTTTCTGCACAAAAGCGATTCTGCGAAGCAATGTGAACACTTGTGTTTCCCAGGCACAGAGAAGGTGCTAGCAGGGAATTCTCTGCCTGCCTTTCCCTAGTGCTCTGCAAGCTCTCCAGGACAACATAAAATCTGGGGCTCTGTGCTTTCTTTCGTTCTGAACAAGTGTTACTGTTTTCTGCACAAAAGCGATTCTGCGAAGCAATGTGAACACTTGTGCTTCCCAGGCACAGAGAAGGTGCTAGCAGGGAATTCTCTGCCTGCCTTTCCCCAGTGCTCTGCAAGCTCTCCAGGACAACAGCAAATCTGGGGCTCTGTGCTTTCTTTCGTTCTGAACAAGTGTTACTGTTTTCTGCACAAAAGCGATTCTGCGAAGCAATGTGAACACTTGTGCTTCCCAGGCACAGAGAAGGTGCTAGCAGGGAATTCTCTGCCTGCCTTTCCCCAGTGCTCTGCAAGCTCTCCAGGACAACATAAAATCTGGGGCTCTGTGCTTTCTTTCGTTCTGAACAAGTGTTACTGTTTTCTGCACAAAAGCGATTCTGCGAAGCAATGTGAACACTTGTGCTTCCCAGGCACAGAGAAGGTGCTAGCAGGGAATTCTCTGCCTGCCTTTCCCCAGTGCTCTGCAAGCTCTCCAGGACAACATAAAATCTGGGGCTCTGTGCTTTCTTTCGTTCTGAACAAGTGTTACTGTTTTCTGCACAAAAGCGATTCTGCGAAGCAATGTGAACACTTGTGTTTCCCAGGCACTGAGAAGGTGCTAGCAGGGAATTCTCTGCCTGCCTTTCCCCAGTGCTCTGCAAGCTCTCCAGGACAACATAAAATCTGGGGCTCTGTGCTTTCTTTCGTTCTGAACAAGTGTTACTGTTTTCTGCACAAAAGCGATTCTGCGAAGCAATGTGAACACTTGTGCTTCCCAGGCACAGAGAAGGTGCTAGCAGGGAATTCTCTGCCTGCCTTTCCCCAGTGCTCTGCAAGCTCTCCAGGACAACATAAAATCTGGGGCTCTGTGCTTTCTTTCGTTCTGAACAAGTGTTACTGTTTTCTGCACAAAAGCGATTCTGCGAAGCAATGTGAACAGGCACAGAGAAGGTGCTAGCAGGGAATTCTCTGCCTGCCTTTCCCCAGTGCTCTGCAAGCTCTCCAGGACAACATAAAATCTGGGGCTCTGTGCTTTCTTTCGTTCTGAACAAGTGTTACTGTTTTCTGCACAAAAGCGATTCTGCGAAGCAATGTGAACACTTGTGCTTCCCAGGCACAGAGAAGGTGCTAGCAGGGAATTCTCTGCCTGCCTTTCCCCAGTGCTCTGCAAGCTCTCCAGGACAACATAAAATCTGGGGCTCTGTGCTTTCTTTCGTTCTGAACAAGTGTTACTGTTTTCTGCACAAAAGCGATTCTGCGAAGCAATGTGAACACTTCTGCTTCCCAGGCACACAGAAGGTGCTAGCAGGGAATTCTCTGCCTGCCTTTCCCCAGTGCTCTGCAAGCTCTCCAGGACAACATAAAATCTGGGGCTCTGTGCTTTCTTTCGTTCTGAACAAGTGTTACTGTTTTCTGCACAAAAGCGATTCTGCGAAGCAATGTGAACACTTGTGCTTCCCAGGCACAGAGAAGGTGCTAGCAGGGAATTCTCTGCCTGCCTTTCCCCAGTGCTCTGCAAGCTCTCCAGGACAACAGCAAATCTGGGGCTCTGTGCTTTCTTTCGTTCTGAACAAGTGTTACTGTTTTCTGCACAAAAGCGATTCTGCGAAGCAATGTGAACACTTGTGCTTCCCAGGCACAGAGAAGGTGCTAGCAGGGAATTCTCTGCCTGCCTTTCCCCAGTGCTCTGCAAGCTCTCCAGGACAACATAAAATCTGGGGCTCTGTGCTTTCTTTCGTTCTGAACAAGTGTTACTGTTTTCTGCACAAAAGCGATTCTGCGAAGCAATGTGAACACTTCTGCTTCCCAGGCACACAGAAGGTGCTAGCAGGGAATTCTCTGCCTGCCTTTCCCCAGTGCTCTGCAAGCTCTCCAGGACAACATAAAATCTGGGGCTCTGTGCTTTCTTTCGTTCTGAACAAGTGTTACTGTTTTCTGCACAAAAGCGATTCTGCGAAGCAATGTGAACACTTGTGCTTCCCAGGCACAGAGAAGGTGCTAGCAGGGAATTCTCTGCCTGCCTTTCCCCAGTGCTCTGCAAGCTCTCCAGGACAACAGCAAATCTGGGGCTCTGTGCTTTCTTTCGTTCTGAACAAGTGTTAGTATTTTCTGCACAAAAGCGATTTTGCGAAGCAATGTGAACACTTCTGCTTCCAAGGCACAGAGAAGGTGCTAGCAAGGAATTCTCTGCCTGCCTTTCCCCAGTGCTCTGCAAGCTCTCCAGGACAACAGCAAATCTGGGGCTCTGTGCTTTCTTTCGTTCTGAACAAGTGTTACTGTTTTCTGCACAAAAGCGATTCTGCGAAGCAATGTGAACACTTCTGCTTCCCAGGCACACAGAAGGTGCTAGCAGGGAATTCTCTGCCTGCCTTTCCCCAGTGCTCTGCAAGCTCTCCAGGACAACATAAAATCTGGGGCTCTGTGCTTTCTTTCGTTCTGAACAGGTGTTACTGTTTTCTGCACAAAAGCGATTCTGCGAAGCAATGTGAACACTTGTGCTTCCCAGGCACAGAGAAGGTGCTAGCAGGGAATTCTCTGCCTGCCTTTCCCCAGTGCTCTGCAAGCTCTCCAGGACAACATAAAATCTGGGGCTCTGTGCTTTCTTTCGTTCTGAACAAGTGTTACTGTTTTCTGCACAAAAGCGATTCTGCGAAGCAATGTGAACACTTCTGCTTCCCAGGCACAGAGAAGGTGCTAGCAGGGAATTCTCTGCCTGCCTTTCCCCAGTGCTCTGCAAGCTCTCCAAGACAACATAAAATCTGGGGCTCTGTGCTTTCTTTCGTTCTGAACAAGTGTTACTGTTTTCTGCACAAAAGCGATTCTGCGAAGCAATGTGAACACTTCTGCTTCCCAGGCACAGAGAAGGTGCTAGCAGGGAATTCTCTGCCTGCCTTTCCCGAGTGCTCTGCAAGCTCTCCAGGACAACATAAAATCTGGGGCTCTGTGCTTTCTTTCGTTCTGAACAAGTGTTACTGTTTTCTGCACAAAAGCGATTCTGCGAAGCAATGTGAACACTTGTGCTTCCCAGGCACAGAGAAGGTGCTAGCAGGGAATTCTCTGCCTGCCTTTCCCCAGTGCTCTGCAAGCTCTCCAGGACAACATAAAATCTGGGGCTCTGTGCTTTCTTTCGTTCTGAACAAGTGTTACTGTTTTCTGCACAAAAGCGATTCTGCGAAGCAATGTGAACACTTGTGCTTCCCAGGCACAGAGAAGGTGCTAGCAGGGAATTCTCTGCCTGCCTTTCCCCAGTGCTCTGCAAGCTCTCCGGGACAACATAAAATCTGGGGCTCTGTGCTTTCTTTCGTTCTGAACAAGTGTTACTGTTTTCTGCACAAAAGCGATTCTGCGAAGCAATGTGAACACTTGTGCTTCCCAGGCACAGAGAAGGTGCTAGCAAGGAATTCTCTGCCTGCCTTTCCCCAGTGCTCTGCAAGCTCTCCAGGACAACAGCAAATCTGGGGCTCTGTGCTTTCTTTCGTTCTGAACAAGTGTTACTGTTTTCTGCACAAAAGCGATTCTGCGAAGCAATGTGAACAGGCACAGAGAAGGTGCTAGCAGGGAATTCTCTGCCTGCCTTTCCCCAGTGCTCTGCAAGCTCTCCAGGACAACATAAAATCTGGGGCTCTGTGCTTTCTTTCATTCTGAACAAGTGTTACTGTTTTCTGCACAAAAGCGATTCTGCGAAGCAATGTGAACACTTGTGTTTCCCAGGCACTGAGAAGGTGCTAGCAGGGAATTCTCTGCCTGCCTTTCCCCAGTGCTCTGCAAGCTCTCCAGGACAACATAAAATCTGGGGCTCTGTGCTTTCTTTCGTTCTGAACAAGTGTTACTGTTTTCTGCACAAAAGCGATTCTGCGAAGCAATGTGAACACTTCTGCTTCCCAGGCACACAGAAGGTGCTAGCAGGGAATTCTCTGCCTGCCTTTCCCCAGTGCTCTGCAAGCTCTCCAGGACAACATAAAATCTGGGGCTCTGTGCTTTCTTTCGTTCTGAACAAGTGTTACTGTTTTCTGCACAAAAGCGATTCTGCGAAGCAATGTGAACACTTGTGCTTCCCAGGCACAGAGAAGGTGCTAGCAGGGAATTCTCTGCCTGCCTTTCCCCAGTGCTCTGCAAGCTCTCCAGGACAACATAAAATCTGGGGCTCTGTGCTTTCTTTCGTTCTGAACAAGTGTTACTGTTTTCTGCACAAAAGCGATTCTGCGAAGCAATGTGAACACTTGTGCTTCCCAGGCACAGAGAAGGTGCTAGCAGGGAATTCTCTGCCTGCCTTTCCCCAGTGCTCTGCAAGCTCTCCGGGACAACATAAAATCTGGGGCTCTGTGCTTTCTTTCGTTCTGAACAAGTGTTAGTGTTTTCTGCACAAAAGCGATTCTGCGAAGCAATGTGAACACTTGTGCTTCCCAGGCACAGAGAAGGTGCTAGCAAGGAATTCTCTGCCTGCCTTTCCCCAGTGCTCTGCAAGCTCTCCAGGACAACAGCAAATCTGGGGCTCTGTGCTTTCTTTCGTTCTGAACAAGTGTTACTGTTTTCTGCACAAAAGCGATTCTGCGAAGCAATGTGAACAGGCACAGAGAAGGTGCTAGCAGGGAATTCTCTGCCTGCCTTTCCCCAGTGCTCTGCAAGCTCTCCAGGACAACATAAAATCTGGGGCTCTGTGCTTTCTTTCATTCTGAACAAGTGTTACTGTTTTCTGCACAAAAGCGATTCTGCGAAGCAATGTGAACACTTGTGTTTCCCAGGCACTGAGAAGGTGCTAGCAGGGAATTCTCTGCCTGCCTTTCCCCAGTGCTCTGCAAGCTCTCCAGGACAACATAAAATCTGGGGCTCTGTGCTTTCTTTCGTTCTGAACAAGTGTTACTGTTTTCTGCACAAAAGCGATTCTGCGAAGCAATGTGAACACTTGTGTTTCCCAGGCACTGAGAAGGTGCTAGCAGGGAATTCTCTGCCTGCCTTTCCCCAGTGCTCTGCAAGCTCTCCAGGACAACATAAAATCTGGGGCTCTGTGCTTTCTTTCGTTCTGAACAAGTGTTACTGTTTTCTGCACAAAAGCGATTCTGCGAAGCAATGTGAACACTTGTGTTTCCCAGGCACTGAGAAGGTGCTAGCAGGGAATTCTCTGCCTGCCTTTCCCCAGTGCTCTGCAAGCTCTCCAGGACAACATAAAATCTGGGGCTCTGTGCTTTCTTTCGTTCTGAACAAGTGTTACTGTTTTCTGCACAAAAGCGATTCTGCGAAGCAATGTGAACACTTGTGCTTCCCAGGCACAGAGAAGGTGCTAGCAGGGAATTCTCTGCCTGCCTTTCCCCAGTGCTCTGCAAGCTCTCCAGGACAACATAAAATCTGGGGCTCTGTGCTTTCTTTCGTTCTGAACAAGTGTTACTGTTTTCTGCACAAAAGCGATTCTGCGAAGCAATGTGAACAGGCACAGAGAAGGTGCTAGCAGGGAATTCTCTGCCTGCCTTTCCCCAGTGCTCTGCAAGCTCTCCAGGACAACATAAAATCTGGGGCTCTGTGCTTTCTTTCGTTCTGAACAAGTGTTACTGTTTTCTGCACAAAAGCGATTCTGCGAAGCAATGTGAACACTTGTGCTTCCCAGGCACAGAGAAGGTGCTAGCAGGGAATTCTCTGCCTGCCTTTCCCCAGTGCTCTGCAAGCTCTCCAGGACAACATAAAATCTGGGGCTCTGTGCTTTCTTTCGTTCTGAACAAGTGTTACTGTTTTCTGCACAAAAGCGATTCTGCGAAGCAATGTGAACACTTCTGCTTCCCAGGCACACAGAAGGTGCTAGCAGGGAATTCTCTGCCTGCCTTTCCCCAGTGCTCTGCAAGCTCTCCAGGACAACATAAAATCTGGGGCTCTGTGCTTTCTTTCGTTCTGAACAAGTGTTACTGTTTTCTGCACAAAAGCGATTCTGCGAAGCAATGTGAACACTTGTGCTTCCCAGGCACAGAGAAGGTGCTAGCAGGGAATTCTCTGCCTGCCTTTCCCCAGTGCTCTGCAAGCTCTCCAGGACAACAGCAAATCTGGGGCTCTGTGCTTTCTTTCGTTCTGAACAAGTGTTACTGTTTTCTGCACAAAAGCGATTCTGCGAAGCAATGTGAACACTTGTGCTTCCCAGGCACAGAGAAGGTGCTAGCAGGGAATTCTCTGCCTGCCTTTCCCCAGTGCTCTGCAAGCTCTCCAGGACAACATAAAATCTGGGGCTCTGTGCTTTCTTTCGTTCTGAACAAGTGTTACTGTTTTCTGCACAAAAGCGATTCTGCGAAGCAATGTGAACACTTCTGCTTCCCAGGCACAGAGAAGGTGCTAGCAGGGAATTCTCTGCCTGCCTTTCCCCAGTGCTCTGCAAGCTCTCCAGGACAACATAAAATCTGGGGCTCTGTGCTTTCTTTCGTTCTGAACAAGTGTTACTGTTTTCTGCACAAAAGCGATTCTGCGAAGCAATGTGAACACTTGTGCTTCCCAGGCACAGAGAAGGTGCTAGCAGGGAATTCTCTGCCTGCCTTTCCCCAGTGCTCTGCAAGCTCTCCAGGACAACAGCAAATCTGGGGCTCTGTGCTTTCTTTCGTTCTGAACAAGTGTTAGTATTTTCTGCACAAAAGCGATTTTGCGAAGCAATGTGAACACTTCTGCTTCCAAGGCACAGAGAAGGTGCTAGCAAGGAATTCTCTGCCTGCCTTTCCCCAGTGCTCTGCAAGCTCTCTAGGACAACAGCAAATCTGGGGCTCTGTGCTTTCTTTCGTTCTGAACAAGTGTTACTGTTTTCTGCACAAAAGCGATTCTGCGAAGCAATGTGAACACTTCTGCTTCCCAGGCACACAGAAGGTGCTAGCAGGGAATTCTCTGCCTGCCTTTCCCCAGTGCTCTGCAAGCTCTCCAGGACAACATAAAATCTGGGGCTCTGTGCTTTCTTTCGTTCTGAACAGGTGTTACTGTTTTCTGCACAAAAGCGATTCTGCGAAGCAATGTGAACACTTGTGCTTCCCAGGCACAGAGAAGGTGCTAGCAGGGAATTCTCTGCCTGCCTTTCCCCAGTGCTCTGCAAGCTCTCCAGGACAACATAAAATCTGGGGCTCTGTGCTTTCTTTCGTTCTGAACAAGTGTTACTGTTTTCTGCACAAAAGCGATTCTGCGAAGCAATGTGAACACTTCTGCTTCCCAGGCACAGAGAAGGTGCTAGCAGGGAATTCTCTGCCTGCCTTTCCCCAGTGCTCTGCAAGCTCTCCAGGACAACATAAAATCTGGGGCTCTGTGCTTTCTTTCGTTCTGAACAAGTGTTACTGTTTTCTGCACAAAAGCGATTCTGAGAAGCAATGTGAACAGGCACAGAGAAGGTGCTAGCAGGGAATTCTCTGCCTGCCTTTCCCCAGTGCTCTGCAAGCTCTCCAGGACAACAGCAAATCTGGGGCTCTGTGCTTTCTTTCGTTCTGAACAAGTGTTACTGTTTTCTGCACAAAAGCGATTCTGAGAAGCAATGTGAACACTTGTGCTTCCCAGGCACAGAGAAGGTGCTAGCAGGGAATTCTCTGCCTGCCTTTCCCCAGTGCTCTGCAAGCTCTCCAGGACAACATAAATTCTGGGGCGCTGTGCTTTCTTTCGTCTGAACAAGTGTTACTGTTTTCTGCACAAAAGCGATTCTGAGAAGCAATGTGAACAGGCACAGAGAAGGTGCTAGCAGGGAATTCTCTGCCTGCCTTTCCCCAGTGCTCTGCAAGCTCTCCAGGACAACATAAAATCTGGGGCTCTGTGCTTTCTTTCGTTCTGAACAAGTGTTACTGTTTTCTGCACAAAAGCGATTCTGCGAAGCAATGTGAACACTTGTGCTTCCCAGGCACAGAGAAGGTGCTAGCAGGGAATTCTCTGCCTGCCTTTCCCCAGTGCTCTGCAAGCTCTCCAGGACAACATAAAATCTGGGGCTCTGTGCTTTCTTTCGTTCTGAACAAGTGTTACTGTTTTCTGCACAAAAGCGATTCTGCGAAGCAATGTGAACACTTCTGCTTCCAAGGCACAGAGAAGGTGCTAGCAAGGAATTCTCTGCCTGCCTTTCCCCAGTGCTCTGCAAGCTCTCCAGGACAACATAAAATCTGGGGCTCTGTGCTTTCTTTCGTTCTGAACAAGTGTTACTGTTTTCTGCACAAAAGCGATTCTGCGAAGCAATGTGAACAGGCACAGAGAAGGTGCTAGCAGGGAATTCTCTGCCTGCCTTTCCCCAGTGCTCTGCAAGCTCTCCAGGACAACATAAAATCTGGGGCTCTGTGCTTTCTTTCGTTCTGAACAAGTGTTACTGTTTTCTGCACAAAAGCGATTCTACGAAGCAATGTGAACACTTGTGCTTCCCAGGCACAGAGAAGGTGCTAGCAGGGAATTCTCTGCCTGCCTTTCCCCAGTGCTCTGCAAGCTCTCCAGGACAACATAAAATCTGGGGCTCTGTGCTTTCTTTCGTTCTGAACAAGTGTTACTGTTTTCTGCACAAAAGCGATTCTGCGAAGCAATGTGAACACTTGTGCTTCCCAGGCACAGAGAAGGTGCTAGCAGGGAATTCTCTGCCTGCCTTTCCCCAGTGCTCTGCAAGCTCTCCAGGACAACATAAAATCTGGGGCTCTGTGCTTTCTTTCGTTCTGAACAAGTGTTACTGTTTTCTGCACAAAAGCGATTCTGCGAAGCAATGTGAACAGGCACAGAGAAGGTGCTAGCAGGGAATTCTCTGCCTGCCTTTCCCCAGTGCTCTGCAAGCTCTCCAGGACAACATAAAATCTGGGGCTCTGTGCTTTCTTTCGTTCTGAACAGGTGTTACTGTTTTCTGCACAAAAGCGATTCTGCGAAGCAATGTGAACACTTGTGCTTCCCAGGCACAGAGAAGGTGCTAGCAGGGAATTCTCTGCCTGCCTTTCCCCAGTGCTCTGCAAGCTCTCCAGGACAACATAAAATCTGGGGCTCTGTGCTTTCTTTCATTCTGAACAAGTGTTACTGTTTTCTGCACAAAAGCGATTCTGCGAAGCAATGTGAACACTTGTGCTTCCCAGGCACAGAGAAGGTGCTAGCAGGGAATTCTCTGCCTG
>NW_027437133.1:0-21827 GCF_047716275.1 Strix uralensis
GGGGGGGGCACAAAATATTTTTTTTTGGGGGGCTTAATAGAATTTGGGGGGGTCTAGAGCATATGGGGGGGATGGTGGCGCTGTTTTGGGGATGTTCCTGGTATGGGGGGGGGTGTGTGTTTCACAGATGGAGACTGGTTTGGGGGTGTCCATGGGGGGGGGGGGGTGTCCAGAGCATGGGGGGGGGGTTAACGCTGTTTTTGGGGGCATTAATGCTGTTTTTGGGGGCGTTTGGAGCACGGGGGGGGCATTAACGCTGTTTTGGGGGCATTAACGCTATTTTTGGGGGCATTAACACCATTTTTGGGGGCATTAACGCCGTTTTTGGGGGCGTTTGGAGAACGGGGGGGGCAGTAATGCCATTTTTGGGGGCATTAATGCCATTTTTGGGGGTGATTGGAGCATGGGGGGGGCATTAACGCTGTTTTGGGGGGCATTAACGCCGTTTTTGGGGGGCGTTTGGAGCACGGGGGGGCGGTAATGCCATTTTTGGGGGCATTAATGCCATTTTTGGGGGCGTTCAGAGCACGGGGGGGGCATAACACTGTTTTGGGGGCATTAATGATGTTTTTGGGGGCGTTTGGAGCATGGGGGGTGCAATGTCATTTTTGGGGGCATTAACACCGTTTTTGGGGGCGTTCGGAGCACGGGGGGGCATAACACTGTTTTTGGGGGCATTAACGCTGTTTTTGGGGGCACTTAGGCTGTTTTGGGGGAATTATCGCCATTTTTGGGGGCGTTCAGAGCACAAGGGGGGCGGTAGCGCCATTTTTGGGGGAGTTAACGCTGTTTTGGGGGGCATTAACACCATTTTGGGGCCGTTCAGAGCACGGGGGGGGGCAGTAACACCATTTTTGGGGGCATTAACGCATTTTTTGGGGTCGTTCAGAGCACGGGGGGGGCAGTAACACCATTTTTGGGGGCATTAACGCGTTTTTTGGGGCTGTTCAGAGCACGGGGGGGGGCAGTAACACCATTTTTGGGGGCATTAATGTGTTTTTGGGGCTGTTCAGAGCACGGGGGGGGCAGTAATACCATTTTTGGGGGCATTAATGCATTTTTTGGGGCCGTTCGGAGCACGGGGGGGGGGCAGTAACACCATTTTTGGGGGCATTAACGCGTTTTTTGGGGTCGTTCAGAGCACGGGGGGGGCAGTAACACCATTTTGGGGGCATTAACACGGTTTTTGGGGCCGTTCGGAGCACGGAGGGGGGCGGTAACGCCATTTTTGGGGGCATTAACATGTTTTTGGGGGCCGCTCAGAGCACGGGGGGGGGCGATAACACCATTTTTGGGGGCATTAATGTGTTTTTGGGGCTGTTCAGAGCACGGGGGGGGGCAGTAACGCCATTTTGGGGGGCATTAACACCATTTTGGAGCCATTCAGAGCACGGGGGGGGCGGGGCACTGCTTTGGGGGCACCCACATAATTACGGGGGGGGGGCATAGCCTTATTTTGGGGGTGCTCAGAGCACGTGGTGGGGGGGCTTTTCTCCCCCCCCCGCCCCCCCCAGGTTCTCTTCATCGAGTCCATTTGCGACGACCCCGCTATCATCGAGGAGAACATCAAGGTGAGGGGGTTGGTTTTTTTTTTTTTTAGGGGGGGGTGGCAGAGAAACGGGGTACGCTCTGAGTGTGCCCCCCCCCCTCAAAAAAATACACATTTTTCTGCAGCAAGTGAAGCTGAGCAGCCCCGACTACAAGGGCTGCGCCCAGGAGGCGGCGGTGGCCGATTTCCTGCAGCGCATCGAGTGTTATAAAACCACCTACGAGCCCCTGGACGAGCGGTTGGACAGGTGACACCCCGCGCCGTGCGCCCCCCCCCCCCCCCGACAAAAATCAACTTGGGGACCCCCCCGGGGACTGATCTGGGGTGTCGTGTGTCCCCCCCCCTGCTTTAAGCGGGTTGTCTTACATCAAGATTTTCGACGTGGGGCTGCGGTATTTGGTGAACCGGTGCAGGGGCACGTCCAGAGCCGCATCGTCTATTACCTGATGAATATTCATGTCACCCCCCGCGCGATTTATCTGAGCCGCCACGGCGAGAGTCAGCTCAACCGGCGCGGGCGCATCGGGGGGGACGCGGGGTTGTCCCCGCGGGGACGGCAGGTGGCGGTTTGGGGGGTTTGGGGGGATTTGGGGGGAGGGAGAAGGGCTGGGGAGTGTGTGTGTGTGTGGATGGGCTGGTGGAGGGGGGCGGGGCTAAGGGAGGCCACACCCACCTGTCACTCCAGGTAGAAGGGGGGGTGGGGGTAATGGAGGCTACACCCACCTGCCACTCCAGGTAGGAAGGGGGTGGGGCTAAGCGTGGCCACACCCACGTGCCGCTCAAGATACAAAGGGGGGGGTGGAGCTAATGGAGGCCACACCCACCTGTCACTCAAGGTGGAAAGGGGGTGGGACTAAGGGTGGCCACACCCACGTGCTGCTCAAGATACAAAGGGGGGTGGAGCTAATGGAGGCCACACCCACCTGTCACTCAAGGTGGAAAGAGGGTGGGACTAAGGGTGGCCACACCCACATGTTGCTCCAGGCAAAGGGGGGTGGGGCTAAGGGAGGCCACACCCACTTGCCATTCCATGTAGGGCTGGGGTGGGACTAAAGGGAGGCCACCCCCACCTGTCACTCCAGGTAGAAAGGGGGTGGGGCTAAGGGTGGCCACACCCACCTGCCATTCCATGTAGGGTAGGAGGTGGGGTAAGGGAGGCCACACCCACCTACCACTCAGAAAGGGGGTGGAGGTTACTGGAGGCCACACCCACCTGTCATTCCAGGAAAAGGGGGTGTGGCTAAGGGAGGCCACACCCACCTGCCACTCCAGGTAAGGGGGTGGGGCCAAGGGAGGCCACACCCACACATCACTCCAGGTAGAAAGGGGGCAGGACTAAGGGTGGCCACACCCACCTGCCACTCCAGGTAGGGCTAGGAGGTGGGGCTAAGGGTGGCCACACCCACCAGTCACCTCACATGTGGGCAGGGCTAAGGGAAGGGTGTGGGTGGAGCTACAGCGAGGGGGTGGGGCTACAGGAGCAGGCCACACCCCCAGGGAAGGGGTGTGGCCAAGGGTGAAGCCACACCCCCACCCCATAAGTGGACACACAAAGGGGGCAGAGCCAGGGCAGCAAGCCACACCCCCAGCCCCCAAAAGGGGTGGGGCTTAAATGGCCACACCCACTGTGGGCATGGCCAGTAGGCCAGGCCACACCCACCCCAGGGCAAAAGGGGGGCCCCATGGGCTCTGCAAGGGGTGTGGCTAGCAAGACCTGCCCCGCCCCACGGGGGCGTGTGGCCCCATTTAGCCACGCCCCCTCCAGTACGCCCAGGCCTTGGCCCAGTTCATCGAGAGCCAACGCATCCGGGAGCTGAAGGTCTGGACCAGCCACATGAAACGCACCATCGAGACGGCCGAAGCCCTGGGGGGTCCCCTACGAGCAGTGGAAAGCCCTCAACGAGATCGACGCCGTGCGTCACACCCCTTTATTTTTATTTTTTTTAATTTTTAGGGGACACCCCCCCAAAAATTAATCCCCTGACCCCTAAATTTTACAGGGGGGTCTGCGAGGAGATGACCTACGAGGAGATCCAGGAGCGCTACCCCCAGGAATTCGCCCTCCGCGATCAGGATAAATATCGTTACCGCTACCCCAAAGGCGAGGTAACACCCCCCCCCCCCTCCCTTTAAGGGGTGCCCCCTTATCGCTGTGTCCTCCCCCGCCGTAATAAATAATAAAAAAATTAAAATAAAAAAGTCCTACGAGGATTTAGTGCAGCGGCTGGAGCCTGTCATCATGGAGCTGGAACGGCAGGAGAACGTGTTGGTCATCTGCCACCAGCCGTCATGCGCTGCCTGCTGGCTTATTTCCTGGATAAAAGCGCGGGTGAGGTTTTGGGGATAATTTGAGACCTTTTTGGGGACACCCCCTCAATCCCTCATCAGCCCCTTTTCACCTTTTTTTGACCCCTCCAAATCCAGACGAGCTGCCCTACCTCAAGTGTCCCCTACACACCGTGCTCAAGCTGACCCCCGTGGCTTACGGTGAGCGTGGCGCGTCCTAAAAAAGGGGGTGTCCCCCCCGCAAAAAAAAGACTGTTCTCCCCAAAAATGGGGACAATCCAGCCAAAAACGGGGAAAATCCACCCAAATACTCATCCTTTTCCCGGGGAACCCCAGGGTGCGAGGTGGAGTCCATCTTCCTCAACGTTGAAGCCGTTAACACCCACCGGGAGCGACCGCAGGTAAAATGGAAGAAAAAAGAAAAAAAATGGGGGCCCCCCCCCCAAAAAAAAAAAGGCACCGCAAAAAGAGGGGGCACCCCGCAGAGATTGGGGGTGTTTGATTTGGGGGAAACACCCCCTAAAACATCACGTCTTCACCCAACAGAACGTTGACATCAGCCGCCCCCCGGCCGAAGCTTTGGTGACCGTCCCCGAGCACTATTGAGGGGGGGGTGTGTGTGTGTGTGTCCCAAAAAATTGCCAAAATTAAACTTTAATCCTCAAATTAAACCTTAATGAAGCGCTGAGGCTGGAAATCAGGGGTTGCACCCCAAAAAGGGCACCTTTATTAAGGGTGGGGGTCAGGGGGTGGCCTCGGCCTCGGGTGTATTGGCTCATCCAGAACGTGGGGTCCTTCCCTTGGATCTTTGGGGGGGTGGGAGGGGAAAAAAAAAAAAGAGGGGGGGTCAAATCGAGCCCTGGAGCACCCCAAAACTAAGAGGTGCCCCCCAAAATGTCCTCACCTTGGCACGAAGCGCAGCACGTCCTTCTTGGAGGTCTCCTTGGTCGCCCGTAGCCCCCACTGGTATTTGAATTCGGGGGGTCTGTCAGGGGGATGGGGGTGATCTCTAAGTACCTGCAATTGGGGGGGGGGTGGGTGTGTAAATAATTTGGGGGGACCCCAAGGTGGGGGGTGTCCGGCGCTCCCCAACCCTGCGACAGACCCCTCGAGTCGCTGGGTGATGAGGGGGGGATGCTGGTTTTTACATTTTTTATTTTTTTTTTAATCTGCGGTGCGGTATAAACGGCCCGGCCGAGGCTGGCGCCGGGGCTGCTCTGTGCACACCGGTGTTGTGACCCCCCCAAATTAAAAAAAAAGGGGGATCCCCCCCCCCCCAAACGCCTCCCTCTGACTCACTTTTGCCGCACAAACTCTCTGTCACCAACTTCTTGACGTCCCCGAAGACCTCGTGTCGCTCCCTGAGGGCGGTGGGTTAACGGGGCGCAGGTCACCCCCCCCTCCCATTATTTGGGGGTGTGTACCCCCCCTGCATTATTTCGGGGTGTCCCCCCTCCCAACTCTGTTATTTGGGGGTGTCTCTGCCCCCCCCCAATTATCTTACCCCGGTTGGATCCCGGAGCCAGCGGGAGAAATTCCCACACGGCGCCTGGAAAAGGGGGGGTGTCAGTGTTGGGGGGGGGGGCACGGGGGGGAAGTGGGGTACAGGGGGGTTGGGGAGGCACAAGGAGGGGATTGGGGTACAGGGGGGTTTGGGGGGCACAGGGGGGATGTGGGGTAGAAGGGAGGGTTGAGGGAGCACAGGGGGGAATTGGGGTACAAGGGAGGGTTTGGGGGGGCACAGGGGGGAATTGGGGTACAGGGCGGGGTTTGGGGGGGAACAGGGGGGAATTGGGGGTACAGGGCGGGGTTTGGGGGGCACAGGGGGATGTGGGGGTTCAGGGCGGGGTTTGGGGGGGCACAGAGGGGATGTGGGGTTCAGGGCGGGGTTTTTGGGGGGCACAGGGGGGACGTGGGGTCAGGGCGGGGTTTGGGGGGCACAGGGGGATGTGGGGTACAGGGCGGGGTTTTTGGGGGGCACAGAGGGGATGTGGGGTAGAGGGCGGGGGTTTTTGGGGGGCACAGGGGGGATGTGGCATACAGGGCGGGGTTTTTGGGGGGCACAGAAGGGATGTGGGATACAGGGCGGGGTTTGTGGGGGGCACAGGGGGGATGTGGGTAGAGGGCGGGGTTTTTGGGGGGCACAGGGGGGATGTGGGGTACAGGGCGGGGTTTTTGGGGGGCACAGAGGGGATGTGGGGTACAGGGCGGGGTTTTTGGGGGGCACAGAGGGGATGTGGGATACAGGGTGGCGTTTTTTGGGGGGCTCACTGTCTTTGGCGAGTTGCCCTTCATGAAGATGAAGCTGAGGATGACGATGAGCAGCCCCAGCTTCGCCGTCTGGTTGTCCCTGCAGCAGATGGAGAGGGGCGTCACCCGCTGGAATAAAAGGGGGGACACACACACGCTCCCACAGGGGTTGTACCCCCAAAAAGAAAATCACCCAGGGGTCCCCCAGCCCCTCACCGGTGCAGGTTCTCCCCCTCGCACACGGGGGAGGTCGCTGGTGAGGATGTAAATGTGGTGTTTGGTGTCGATCTCCACCAGCTGCAGCCCAAAAACCTGCGAGAAACAAAGGGTTAAGGAGCGAACAAGGGGTCTCCCCCTCCCCTAAAAAAAAAAAACCCAAACCAACCCCAAAAACCTCCGATCCCCCCCAAAACTACCTCCTGTAGGGTCTTGCCCGCCCGGTTGACGATCTCCGAGTAGACATCTTTGTATTCCCGGATGACTTTTTTCAGGATGTCTGAGGGGAAAGGAAAGGAATGGCTGAGAAAATCTGAGCTCCCCAAAAGTAGTAAGGTTTGGGGGGGGTGGGGCTCCCCTAAACTCACCCGCCCTCTTGATGGGATCTTCTTCTGGTCTTTGATGAGCAGGAACTGAACCAGCTCGCTCACCTGAGGGGGAAGGAGGAGGGGAGAAAAAAGGGGGGGAAGGAGGAGGGGAGAATAAAGGGGGAAGGAGGAGGGGAGAAAAAAGGGGGGGAAGGAGGAGGGGAGAAAAAAGGGGGGGAAGGAGGAGGGGAGAAAAAGGGGGGGGAAGGAGGAGGGGAGAAAAAAAGGGGGGGAAGGAGGAGGAGGGAGAAAAAAGGGGGGGAAGGAGGAGGGGAGAAAAAAGGGGGGGAAGGAGGAGGGGAGAAAAAAGGGGGGGAAGGAGGAGGGGAGAAAAAAGGGGGGGAAGGAGGAGGGAGAGAAAAAAGGGGGGGAAGGAGGAGGGGAGAAAAAGGGGGGGAAGGAGGAGGGGAGAAAAAAGGGGGGGAAGGAGGAGGGGGAAGAAAGAAGAAAAGGTGGGGGAAGGCCAAGAGTTAGGGGATGACAGAGCTAAAATGCATCATTCCGAGAGATGGAGGAAGAGGGACGGCCTCGACCCACCTTCTGATTCACCTGATCCTGCGAGCGCCTCTCCAGGTTCCTCCGCACCTGACTGTTCGTCGGCGTCTGGCTCAGCGTGAAATCCTCATCGTCCCCTGTGGGAGGGGGGAAAAGGGCAGGGAAATGCTGCTGGGACCCAGAGGGGGCGGAAAGGGAGAGCGAGGAGGGGGGGGGGGAGGGGGAAGCCCCTCACCTGAGAGGAGCCTGAGACTCTGCTGCGCTTCCGCTGGGACATTTCCCACAGCAGCTCTGAGGGGAAAAAAAAGCGCCGGGCGGATTGAAAACACGATGAGGCTGTTCCCCGCATCCCCCACCTTCAACCAGACCACAAACTCCCCCAAACATCCTCCCCAAAACCTGCGAAAACGACCCAAAACCGCCGCCGGTTTACCCGCTCCCCTCAGGCCGCGGCTGCGCGCCCTCGCCGCCTCTGCGCATGCGCCCCGGAGCGGGCCCGCCCGTCACGGCCCGGGCCCGCCCACCTCGCCCAGCCCCCGCCTCCTATTGGTCCGAACACCGCCCTCATCCCGCCCACCGGCCCTTCCTCGCGCCACGATTGGCCCGAGCGGCCGCGCTCGCTCCGCCCCCTTGCACGTGCGAGCCTCGCGCACCGCCCCCCCCCGCTCCCCTCAGGTGGCAAAAAAAGGCGGGAAAGCGCCGCGCGCGCCCCCCCCCCCCCCCTTCTTCCCCTCAGGGACACAAAATGGCGCCCAATGAGGGCGCCGCCTCGCTCCCACCTTTAAAAAGATGAAAAAAACACCCCCAAACAACCCGAAACGGCCGACTTTACCTAATTAAAGGTATTTAAAACACCTGTGTCGGCCCCTTGTAATTCGCCTCCAGAGCCCTTCCCTCAGGTGGGGAAAGAGGTGATAAAACGGCGGCAGAATGGGACATAGGGGGGATTCTGCACCCCACAAACCTCAGGGAAGTCTTCATCGCCCACCTGCACAGCTGAGGATGCCGTGAGGGGTAAGGTGGGCAACTTGGGGGACACACAGCGGGCGATGCTGTTCCCTTTTGGGGTGTGCAAAGGGGTTTTGGGGTGCAGTGGGGGTCAAGGGTGGCTTTTGGGGTGGTCTGCAGGGTTGGGGAGGGCTTATTTGCTGTCAAGGGAGAACATGGGCTGCCCTATAGGGGATGGGGAAGGCGAGGGGGTGGAAACGGGGGTGTGCTAAATAACGGGGGTGCCCCCCACTCTGACTGCTCCCCCCCAGTTGAACCCCCCTTGATCCCGATTTTGGGGTTGACTAAGCCCCCCTGGGAGCTAAACACTGCCTTTGCTGAGTCAGCTAGAAAAAGGGGGTGTTCCCTCCAAATTAAGGGGGTTCCACACCCCCATTCTACCCCCCAAGGTGATAAGATGGGGTGACCCCCCCCCAAAAACCTCCACGGGGATTTGGGGACCCCCTCTCCCTTCCTTCCCTGCCCCCCCCCCCCCCCCAAAGCCTCCACAATCCAACCTCCTGGTTGGAGAGACCCCCCCCCCCCCCCCCCCCAAAAATTACACCACCTGGACACACCCCTGTCCCGCCCATCCTTTTATTTCAAAAAAAGCGATATTTTTTAACCGTTTCTGGCTTAAAAAAAATAAATCTCTGCTGTAAACGCCTCGTTCTCAGAGCTGCATGGCGGCCTCCAGCGTCTCCGAAAGCTTCGTGGCGATTTTCTCTGCAGAATGGGAACGGTCCCAGTTTGGTGGGGGGGGGGGAATTGAAAAGTTTTTTTGGGGGGGTGGGTCAGAGGGTTGGGAAAAAGAGGGATTGTCTTTACTCACCCGCTCTTTTTTGCAGTTTTTTCCTCCGTTTGCCCGCAGCCCGCAGCCCCTGGCCCTGTAGCAGCGGCGGGAGGGCGGCTACCTCCTCCAAACGGGGGGCACGGGGTGCGGCCCCCTCCCCGCCACCCCCCGTCTTCACCCGGGGCTTCAGCTCCACGGTCACCGCGCCCAGCTGGGATCAAAGATAAACCCGTCAAAAAAAAAAAAAGAAAAAAACCAAAAAAACCCAACACCCCCCCAATTCCTTCTGTACCTCCAGGTCGCCGCCGTCATCCTCCATGGCTACTTCTTCCTCCCCGCTGGATTTCTCCTCCTCTTCCTCCGCCTCGAGGACGCACGGGGACAGCTCCATGCCCGTCACTGTTGCTGGGACAGCTGTGGGGGGGGGGTGTCAGGTGAGTTTTGGGGTGCAGGGGGGGTTACCTCAAGGCAGGGGTGGGGGGAATCCCCCACTTCTCACCCGCCAGCGCCTCGGCGTCGCCCCTTTCCAGTGCCTCCAGGTCGAGCTCCGGCCCCAGCGCCGTCAGGATTTGGGCCTCCAGCTGCACCCCCTGAGTTTCGGGAGGGCGGGTGTAGTATGAGATCTTCCCGCTGCGGTGAAAGAAAGGGGGGGGGGGGTCAGGGTGGGGGGGAAGCACCCCAAAAACGGGTCAGGGTGTGGGGAGATGCACCCCAGCCCCCCAAAAGGCCGTGAGGGTGGAGGGAAACCCTCAAAAAAGAGGGTTGGGAGTGGGGAGACCCCCCCCCCCAAATTCCCCAAAAAGAAGGGTCAGGATGTGGGGAGACCCCCCCCCCCCCCCCCCAAAAAGAGTGTCCCCGCCCTTCACCCACCTGGTCCAGTCGCGCAGCAGGGCCACGGCGGCGGCGTGGGGGTCCGGCAGCCCCCCGGGACGGAGCCGGCCCTGTCGCCGGGCCAGGTGGGACAGGAATTGTCGGGGGTCGGCGCAGGGGGGGACCCCGTAAAGCTCGCTCAGCTGTTGGGGGGGGGGACACACATGGGGGGGTGTCTTGTCACCCCCGCTCCTCCCTCTGGCTCCCCGCTTTGGGGCCAAAATGGGGTAGAAATGGCAAATGGGGGGGGGGGGGGGGGGGCCTGAAAAAACAGCCCCACCTCCCTGTTGCCACAGGGACGGGGGGACCCCACATCCCCTTGGTCCCCATGGCAACGGGGTTGAGTAATCCCTCAGGCCGGTCCCCAACACCCCTAGTCGCCATGGCAACAGGCCAAACCCCTCAGGAGGTTCCCCAACACCTCTAAGGCCTTAAAAAGGTCCCCCCAACACCCCTAGTTGCCATGGTGACAGGCCTAAGGCCTTTAGGGGGGTCCCCAACATCCCTAAGGCCTTAAAGGGGTCCCCCCAACACCCCTAGTCGCCATGGCAACAGGCCTAAGGCCTTAGGGGGGTCCCCAACACCCCTAAGGCCTTAAAGGGGTCCCCCCAACACCCCTAGTTGTCATGGCGACAGGCTTGAGGGGTGCCCCCCCCCAACCCAACCCACCTGTTCGGGGGAGCAGCGGCGCAGGATGGCGGCGGCGGGGCTCAGGGGGTCCCGCAGACGTTGGGGGGCCAGGGCCCCCCTCAGTGGGGCGGCGGCTGAGGGGGCCCCCGTCGCCATGACAACCCCGGGACAGTCCAACAGCTGGATGTGTCGGTCCAGCTGCACGGCCTGCAGGCACCTAAAGGAGGCGGGGCCAAAGGGGCGGGGCATCACAAACCACACCCACACGGGGGTGTGGCTAACGCAGGCTCCTCCCCCTCGGGGGCGGGGCTTACCTGGTGACCCCCGGCGTGGCCCCCACCCCACAAGCCCGGCTCCTCTTCAGGCTGTTGATGAGGCTGCTCTTCCCCACATTGGGGTACCCTGGCAGGGGGAAACCATCAGTGCAGGCTCCCCAAAACCCACCCCCCTACCCCGCAGACCCCCCCAACTCACCCACGACCCCCACGGTGATGGTTGTTTTCACCTCCCCGGAGCGGCTGTAGTTGGCCAAGACCCTCAGCAAACAGTCGGCGCCCACACACGCCCCCCCGGCCAGCACCTCCTCCGGCGCCGTCGCCACCGGCAACCTGCTCTGCTTCTGGGCGGGGGGGGGGCACAGCGGGGTGAAAGGGGGGGTCCCCACTGCCCCACAAACCCTGTAAACCCCCTCCCCAAATTTTTTTCCAGGGTTCTGCCTCACCAGGTTGCGGCTCTGCTGCTGCGTACACGCCTTGAAGGCCACGGTGGGAAACTCGCCTCGCAGGTACTTCAGCCACGCCGCCACCACCTCCCGCGGCACCAGATCTACGCGGGAGAGGGAAAAATATAAAAATGGGGGTGTCAAACGGGGACCCCCCCACCCCCCAAACTCCTCGCACCGATCTTATTGAGGACGAGCACCAAGCGCTGGCGGCGCCCGGCGCGTCGCACGGCGGCTTCCAGCTGCGGGCTGCGGCACCCCTGGGGGTCGCGAGCGTCCAGCACCTCCAAAACCACGTCAGACGCCGCCAAAACCTGCCCCAAAAAAACGGGGTTTGGGTTAAGGGACCCCCCCTAAAAGCTGCTTTTAACCCCTCCCCGCCCGAACACGCTCTCACCTTGCGCAGCTCCCGCCCGTGCTGCCGCAGCGACGCCTCTTCCTGCGCCTCGGGCTGGGTCGCCGTCACCTCCTACGCGACACCCCGCGTTACGGGGAGGGGTGTCCCTCTTTTTTAGGGGTTCCCCCCCCCCCAAAAAAAAAAAAATTTAAGGGTACCCCAACATCCCACCTTACGCTCAAACTCCCGCTGCCGTCGCAGGGCGTCGTGCTGCAGCGCGGCCAGGCTCCGCCGCCGCCCCACCTCCGCCCCCCGCGCCTCCTCCCGCCGCCGCCGGGCCTCCGCCACCTGCCGAAAACCAAAGAAAAGACTCAAAATGGATGGTGATACACCCCGAAATCCCCTCGCTTTAAATTATTTTTTTTCTTTTTACCCTTTTCTGCTTGTTTTCATTCTGCTGCTGGACGTAGGCGGCGAAGCGGCCCAGCTGTGGCACCCCCAGGTCCTTCTTTTCCGCCGTTTTCACGCGTTTTCCCTACGGGGAGGGGGGTGGGTGGGAAGCACACGCGCGGTAGGGGGGGCTGGCACCCCCAAAATGGGCCGTTTTCCCCCCAAAACTCCCACGGGTTTTGGCGGGGGGGGGGGGGGGTAAGCCCTAAACCCCGGGCTCACCTGGACCCGCTTCTTCCGGGCGGCCTCCACTTGTCGCCCTGCGGAGAGGGGCAGAGTGAAGGGGAGGGGTCCCCCAAACCCCCCCCCGCGCCCCAAACCCCCCCCCCGCACCCCAAAACCCCCCCCCGACTCACGGGAGCGGGTCATGGCTGAACCCTCAGGGAAAGGCTCACGCCGCCGGCGCTCCCTTCCGCCTCGATATGGCGTCACTTCCGGCGCGACCTTTCTTGCCCCACCCAAAATGGCCGCCGCACACCGCCGCCGCCACCCCTAAGATGGCCGCCAAACCAGCGTACTGCCAAGATGGCGGACGCCACGCCACACCCAAGATGGCCGCCGCGCTGGTTATGGTGAACCCTATGTTGCGCCTGTGCCACGCACAAAATGGCCGCCAGAGCGTGCCACCGACCCGCTCAAGATGGCTGACGCACCATCATAAAGGAGGGGACGCTGTGCCACACTCAAAATGGCGGAGAGGTGACGCTATACCGCCACACTCAAGATGGCGGCCAGACCATAGTACCGCCGCACTCAAAATGGCGGACGGGGGACCGTGCGGCGAAGATATTGCCACACTTAAGATGGCGGGGCCGCGCTACCGCCACACACAAAATGGCGGACACCTTAGGGAAGAGACGCTGCCACACTCAAGATGGCGGACACCTTGGGGAAGAGACGCTGCCACACTCAAGATGGCGGACACCTTGGGGAAGAGACGCTGCCACGCTCAAGATGGCGGACACCTTGGGGAAGAGACGCTGCCACGCTCAAGATGGCGGACACCTTGGGGAAGAGACGCTGCCACGCTCAAGATGGCGGACACCTTGGGGAAGAGACGCTGCCACGCACAAGATGGCGGACACCTTGGGGAAGAGACGCTGCCACGCTCAAGATGGCGGACACCTTGGGGAAGAGACGCTGCCACGCTCAAGATGGCGGACACCTTGGGGAAGAGACGCTGCCACGCTCAAGATGGCGGACACCTTGGGGAAGAGACGCTGCCACGCTCAAGATGGCGGACGCACGGCAACAGCGCTTAACGCCACACTCAAAATGGCGGCCGCGCTGCCACGCACAAGATGGCGGACACCTTCGCGAAGACCCACTGCCACACTCAAAATGGCGCCCACCCACCCCCTCGTAAAAAAGACCGGGACTGCCCTTACCAAGAGTGCACTTTTTTTATTCCTTTTTTAACTTTTTCTCTCAATTTTGGGGTGGGTGAGAGGCCAAACCTCCTCTTATATATAATTTGGGGACGGGGGCGGGGGGGGGGGCGGGGGGTGTTTCAGTTTTCACCATCTCCTCCCCCCCCCCCCCCCCCCCTCCCTCAATCCAACAGAGCAAAACTAACCCCAAACCGGGACTGAAAGAAACCAAAAAAAAAAAAAAAAAAAAACCCAAAAAACCAAAAAAACCCCAGAAAAACCAAACCAAAAAAAAAAAAAAAAAACGAATGAAACCAAAAAATATATATATATATTTATAGAGATGGGGGGGCCTAGGCCAGGCCGAAGCCCTCGGAGCACTCCTGGATGGCCAAGAGCAGCATGTGCCGCAGCTTCTCGTAGCTCTCGTAGGCCGGCAGGTCCAGCTGGTTGAAGCTGGGGGGGGGCAAAAAAATATTGGGGGGGGGGTGTTGGGGGGGGCAGAGGGAGCCCCCGAAGTGGCCGCCCCCCCTGGGGGTGCCTGGTGGGGTGCCCCTGTGACCCCGCAAAGTGCCCCTGTGTCCCCCAAATTGTCCGGTAGCCCCCCCCCAAGTCATCCATGTCCCCCCAAACTGCCCCCATGTCCCCCCTAGTTTTCCCGAATCCCCCCAAACCGCCCCTGTGCCCCCCCAAGGATCCCGTGCCCCCCAAACCACCCCTGTCCCCCCCCAAACCGCCCCTGTGCCCCCCCAAGGATCCCCGTGTCCCTCAAACTGCCCCTGTGCCCCCCCAAACCGCCCCTGTGCCCCCCAAAACATCCCCGTGTCCCCTCAAAACCACCCCCGTGTCCCCTCGAACTGCCCCTGTGCCCCCCCAAACCACCCCTGTGCCCCCCAAAACATCCCCGTGTCCCCTCAAACCACCCCCGTGTCCCCTCGAACTGCCCCTGTGCCCCCCCAAACTGCCCCCGTGCCCCCCCAAACATCCCCGTGTCCCCTCGAACTGCCCCTGTGCCCCCCCAAACATCCCCGTGTCCCCTCAAACCACCCCTGTGCCCCCCCCAACTGCCCCCGTGCCCCCCCAAACCACCCCATGTCCCCTCAAACCGCCCCTGTGCCCCCCAAACCACCCCTGTGCCCCCCAACCACCCCCATGTCCCCTCAAACCACCCCCGTGTCCCCCCAAACCACCCCTGTGCCCCCCCAACCATTCCTGTGTCCCCTCAAACTGCCCCCGTGCCCCCCCAACCATCCCTGTCCCCTCAAACCACCCCTGTGCCCCCCCAAACCGCCCCCGTGCCCCCCCAAACCACCCCATGTCCCCTCAACCCCCCCCTGTGTCCCCTCAAACCACCCTCACATCCCCCCCAAACCCCCCCCCCAGCCCCCGTACCAGGTGTGCGCGGAGGGCAGGCGGTCGGTAGAACGATCGTCGCGGTGGATCTGGAATTTCTGAATCCCGTTCATCCCTTCCAGGGCGGCGAAACCCTGAAGAGGCACCTTGGACGTTCCCGTCACAAACTGCAAAAACTTGGCCCGATCCGCTTGGTCGAAGGATCTCAACGCTCGCCAGAACCACTGGATCTGCGGAGAGCGGAGGAGGACGCCACCATCAGCCTGAAAACGCCCCAAAAATGAGGGTTTTTTTTGGGGTTTTTTTTTTTTTTTGGGGGGTACCTGGATGGAGTTGCCCTGATATTTGTGGTACTCGGTGTTGGCCTTGAGGTCGTCGATGTCGATGGTGGGTAACCCCGAGATCAACAGCTCCAACTCCTGCTCCGTGAAGATGGAGATGAGGCGTTTGGGGATAATCTCGTAGAAACCTTCTAAAAAGGCGGCTAATTGCTTCCGGATGGCGCCTACGGGGGGGGGGGATTTTTAAGGAAAAATGAAGCGATTTTGGGGTTTAGAGATGATTTTGGGGGGGTTCTACCACCACCCCCCACCCCCCCGACGCTCACCGGTCATGCGCATCTGGCAGACGAGGTGGACGTACTCCTTCTTGTTCTCCTCCGTCACCAGCACGTTGGCCCCGTTGGGTTTGAGGTCCCGCACCTCGCACACCCCGAATTCCTGGACCTGGGGGACGGGGGACGGGGACACGGGGTGGGACACACAGGGGGGACACACAGGGGGGGGGCAGGTGTCACCTCAGAAGAAGCGGGAGGGGGACACGCGGGGGGGGGGTGTCCACCCCCCCACGGCGGGTGCTGGGGTGGGAGGGAACGAGCGTCCAAATGACACGTGTGAGTCCCCCCAGTGTCCCCAAACTGTCCCTGTGTCCCCCAAACTGTCCCCAAACTGTCAGTGTCCCCCCAATGTCCCCAATCTGTCCCTGTGTCCCCCCAAACTGTCCCTGTGTCCCCCCAAATGTCCCCATGTGCCCCAAATGTCCCCAAACTGTCCCTGTGTCCCCCCAAACTGTCCCTGTGTCCCCCCAAATGTCCCCAAACTCTCCCTGTGTCCCCCCAAACTGTCCCCATGTCCCCCCAATGTCCCCAAACTCTCCCTGTGTCCCCCAAACTGTCACTGTGTCCCCCCAAATGTCCCCAAACTCTCCCTGTGTCCCCCAAACTGTCCCCATGTGCCCCAGATGTCCCCAAACTGTCCCTGTGTCCCCCAAACTGTCCCCAAACTGTCAGTGTCCCCCCAATGTCCCCAATCTGTCCCTGTGTCCCCCCAAACTGTCCCTGTGTCCCCCCAAATGTCCCCATGTGCCCCAAATGTCCCCAAACTGTCCCTGTGTCCCCCCAAATGTCCCCATGTGCCCCAAATGTCCCCAAACTCTCCCTGTGTCCCCCAAACTGTCACTGTGTCCCCCCAAATGTCCCCAAACTCTCCCTGTGTCCCCCAAACTGTCCCCATGTGCCCCAGATGTCCCCAAACTGTCCCTGTGTCCCCCAAACTGTCCCCAAACTGTCAGTGTCCCCCCAATGTCCCCAATCTGTCCCTGTGTCCCCCCAAACTGTCAGTGTCCCCCCAATGTCCCCAATCTGTCCCTGTGTCCCCCCAAACTGTCCCTGTGTCCCCCCAAACTGTCCCCAAACTGTCCCTGTGTCCCCCCAAACTGTCCCCAATCTGTCCCTGAGTTCTCCAAACTGTCTCCACGTCCCCCAAATGTCCCCAAACTGTCCCTGTGTCCCCCCAAACTGTCCCCATGTGCCCCACATGTCCCCAAACTGTCCCTGTGTCCCCCAAATGTCCCCAAACTGTCCCTGTGTCCCCTCAAACTGTCCCTGTGTCCCCCAAACTGTCCCCAAACTCTCCATGTCCCCCAAATGTCCCCAAA
Organism: Strix uralensis; assembly: GCF_047716275.1. Lineage (NCBI taxonomy): Eukaryota > Metazoa > Chordata > Aves > Strigiformes > Strigidae > Strix > Strix uralensis. The sequence goes on from NW_027437133.1 coordinate 16,611, forward strand.
CTGTCCCTGAGTTCCCCCAAACTGTCCCTGTGTCCCTCCAAACTGTCCCCAATCTGTCCCTGAGTTCCCCAAACTGTCCCCATGTCCCCCAAATGTCCCCATATCCCCCAAATGTGTCCATGTCCCCCTAAACCATCCCCATGTCCCCCCCAAACTGTCCCAATGTCCCCCAAATGTCCCCAAACTGTCCCCATGTCCCCCCCGATGTCCCCCCAACATCCCCTGTGTCCCCCCCCCCTCTAGGGACAACCCTAGAAAAGGGGGTGGGGATGGGGGGGGACGCTCACAAGGTGGGACAAAGGGGACACCCCCAAACCAGCAGGACACCCCCTGGGACTTGGGGACACCCCAGGGACACCCCCAAAGCCTTGGGGACCCCCCCCCAGGTAGGACCCTTCTTCCCCAAGAGCAGCGCTGGGGCCAACCGTGGGGGGGGAGATTTGGGGTGCTGGAACAACACCACCCCCCCCCACCCCCATACCCCGGTTTTGGGGGGGGTCCCCGTGCTTTTGGGGGGCTCCCCGCACCCCTGGGGGGGTTCCAAGGGGGGGGGGGGTACCCCGATACCTCGGTGCTGAAGGTGAGGTCGTAGCCCAGGGTGGAGACGTCGTTCTCCAACAGGTAGACCAGGCCCTGGTAGAAGTGGTAATCCTCGCTCTCCATGTCCGTGTACCTGCGCCGGGGGGGGGTAGAAACACCGTGAACCCCCCCAAAAAAAGGGGGTGCAACACCCCCCCGGGGGGTTCAACACCTCGGGGAATGGTTTAATGGGGTGCAACACCCCAACAAGTGGTTCAACACCCCAAAAAAAGGGCTTCAACGCCCCATGAGGGGCATTCGACCGCGGGGGGGGGGGGGTGGGGTGGTGGTTGAACACCCCAACGAGAGGTTTGACACCCCAAAAAAAGGTTCAACACCCCCCACGAAGGGGGTTCAACCCCCCATGAGGGGCCACTCAACACCCCACGAGGGTGGTTCTACACCCCAACAAGAGCTTCAACACCCCGAGAAGGGGGTTCAACACCCCACGAGGGTAGTTCTACACCCCAACAAGAGCTTCAACACCCCGAGAAAGGGGTTCAACACCCCACCAAGAGGTTCAACACCCCACAGAGGTGTTGTACACCCCATGAGGGTGGTTCCACACCCCACCAGGGTGGTTGTACACCCCAACAAGAGCTTCAACACCCCACACAGATGTTCCACACCTCACAAGGGTGGTTCTACACCCCAACAAGAGCTTCAACACCCCACAGAGGTGTCGCACACCCCATGAGGGTGGTTCCACACCCCACCAAGAGCTTCAACACCCCGAGAAAGGGGTTCAACACCCCATGAGGGTGGTTCCGGTTCCACACCCCAACAAGAGCTTCAACACCCTGAGAAGGGGGTTCAACACCCCACGAGGGTGGTTCCACACCCCAACAAGAGCTTCAACACCCTGAGAAAGGGGTTCAACACCCCATGAGGATGGTTCTACACCCCAACAAGAGCTTCAACACCCCACAGAGGTGTCGCACACCCCATGAGGGTGGTTCCACACCCCAACAAGAGCTTCAACACCCCGAGAAAGGGGTTCAACACCCCACGAGGGTGGTTCCACACCCCAACAAGAGCTTCAACACCCCACAGAGGTGTCGCACACCCCATGAGGGTGGTTCCACACCCCACCAAGAGCTTCAACACCCCGAGAAAGGGGTTCAACACCCCATGAGGGTGGTTCCACACCCCAACAAGAGCTTCAACACCCTGAGAAGGGGGTTCAACACCCCACGAGGGTGGTTCCACACCCCAACAAGAGCTTCAACACCCTGAGAAAGGGGTTCAACACCCCATGAGGATGGTTCTACACCCCAACAAGAGCTTCAACACCCCACAGAGGTGTCGCACACCCCATGAGGGTGGTTCCACACCCCAACAAGAGCTTCAACACCCCGAGAAAGGGGTTCAACACCCCACGAGGGTGGTTCCACACCCCAACAAGAGCTTCAACACCCCACAGAGGTGTCGCACACCCCATGAGGGTGGTTCCACACCCCACCAAGAGCTTCAACACCCCGAGAAAGGGGTTCAACACCCCATGAGGGTGGTTCCACACCCCAACAAGAGCTTCAACACCCCGAGAAAGGGGTTCAACACCCCACGAGGGTGGTTCCACACCCCAACAAGAGCTTCAACACCCCACAGAGGTGTCGCACACCCCATGAGGGTGGTTCCACACCCCACCAAGAGCTTCAACACCCCGAGAAAGGGGTTCAACACCCCATGAGGGTGGTTCCACACCCCAACAAGAGCTTCAACACCCTGAGAAGGGGGTTCAACACCCCACGAGGGTGGTTCTACACCCCAACAAGAGCTTCCACACCCCGAGAAGGGGGTTCAACACCCCACGAGGGTGGTTCCACACCCCACCAAGAGGTTCAACACCCTGAGAAGGGGGTTCAACACCCCACGAGGGTGGTTCCACACCCCACCAAGAGGTTCAACACCCCACAGAGGTGTTGTACACCCCATGAGGGTGGTTCCACACCCCACCAGGGTGGTTGTACACCCCAACAAGAGCTTCAACACCCCACACAGATGTTCCACACCTCACAAGGGTGGTTCTACACCCCAACAAGAGCTTCAACACCCCGAGAAAGGGGTTCAACACCCCATGAGGGTGGTTCCACACCCCAACAAGAGCTTCAACACCCCGAGAAAGGGGTTCAACACCCCATGAAGGTGGTTCCACACCCCAACAAGAGCTTCAACACCCTGAGAAGGGGGTTCAACACCCCACGAGGGTGGTTCCACACCCCACCAAGAGCTTCAACACCCCGAGAAAGGGGTTCAACACCCCATGAGGATGGTTCTACACCCCAACAAGAGCTTCAACACCCCACAGAGGTGTCGCACACCCCATGAGGGTGGTTCCACACCCCAACAAGAGCTTCAACACCCTGAGAAGGGGGTTCAACACCCCACGAGGGTGGTTCCACACCCCACCAAGAGCTTCAACACCCCGAGAAAGGGGTTCAACACCCCATGAGGGTGGTTCCACACCCCACCGAGGTGGTTCCACACCCCACGGGGGCGCTCTACACCCCACAAAGGTGCTTCAGCACCCCAAGAAGGGGCGTTCACCGCCCCATAAGGTGCTTCAACACCCCGTAAGGTGGTTCAACACCCCACCCTACACGCCCCGCCCCGCCCCGCGTTTTCTTACCGGACAGACTTGCCCAGGATGTGCTTGTAGAAGGAGCGGGTGAAATAACACTCGAGGAGACGGTTGTCGTAGACGGCCTTGGCCACGATCCGCCCCACGAACTTGAAGTAGCTGAGGTGGTTGGGGTTGCAGTGGGACGAGGGGTTGATGGTGTAGGTGACCCTGTCACCCGGCGAAGTGCGGAACAACGCGTACATGGGGTTGAACATCTCCCGCGAGATGATCATGTACCACTCCCGCAGGAGCCCCCCCGCGTCCTGGCCCTCCTCGCCCTCGAAGACGATGTACCTGGGGGGGGGGACACACACACAGAAACGGGGGGTTTTGGGGTGTTTTGGGGCACGACGGGGTGTTTCTGCGGGGGTGAAGGGTCTTAAAACCCAACTTAAACCTCAATCCCTTCCCAACGCGGCGCGAGGAAGCCAGTGTTGGGGGGTTTGAGAGATTTTGGGGGGTTCTGAGAGGTTTTGGGGCGTTCTGAGAGATTTTGGGGGGTCCTGAGAGATTTTGGGGGGTTCTGAAAGATTTGGGGGCGTTCTGAGAGATTTTTGGGGCGTTCTGAGAGATTTTGGGGGGTTCTGAGAGATTTTGGGGCGTTCTGAGAGATTCTGGGGCGCTCCGAGAGATTTTTGGGGGGTTCTGAGAGATTTTTGGGGGCATTTTGAGAGATTTTGGGGCATTCTGAGAGATTTTTGGGAGCATTCTGAGAGATTTTGGGAGCGTTCTGAAAGATTTTTGGGGGGGTTTGAGAGATTTGGGGGCATTCTGAGAGATTTTGGGGCGTTCTGAGAGATTTTGGGGGGTTCTGAGAGATTTTGGGGCATTCTGAGAGATTTTGGGGGTTCTGAGAGATTTTGGGGGTTCTGAGAGATTTTGGGGGGTTCTGAGAGATTTTGGGGGGTTCTGAGAGATTTTGGGGGGGTTCTGAGAGATTTTTGGGAGCGTTCTGAGAGATTTTTGGGGCGTTCTGAGAGATTTTGGGGCGCTCCGAGAGATTTTGGGGGCATTTTGAGAGATTTTTGGGGGGTTCTGAGAGATTTTGGGGGGTTCTGAGAGATTTTGGGGCGTTCTGAGAGATTTTGGGGGCGTTCTGAGAGATTTTTGTGGGGTTCTGTGAGGTTTTGGGGGGTTCTGAGAGGTTTTGGGGGGTCGCGGAGGATTTGGGGGGGTTCTCACAGGCGGTTTTTCATCTCCTCGGGGGATTTACGGTGCAACTCGCGATAGGAATCCTCGAAGACGTGGTCGCGGCGGACGTGGACGGCCATGTCCTCCTTCCGCAACCCCTCGTCCAAGCGCTCCAGCTCCTGTCGGAAATATCTACAAAAAAAGGGGGAAAAAAAAGTCAAAAAAAGGCCTTTTTTCCCCCCCCCCAAAAAAATTACTTGACCGCCCCGTACTTGCGCTTGACGTCGAAATCGAGGACGCGGATGTAGTCGACCAGGACGGCGAAGGGCCCGTCGGCCAAGTGGGTGGTGGATTGACGCAGGATTTGGTTCAGCACCGTCCGGTGAGTTTCTGGGGGAAAAAAAAAGGATTTAGGGGACCCCTAAAAATGTAAAGACACCCCCCCCCCCCAGTTCATCGCGAGATGCTGGGAGCCCCTCGCCGGGCGAGGGCTGCGCACCCCGTCGGGGTCGGGTCGTTTCACCCCAAATCAGGCCACGGGTCCCCAAAAAAGCCTTGAGGAGCCCCCCAAAACCCTCAGGTTTCCCCCCAAAACCCCAGAGTGCCCCCCAATCCCCTCCCCACACCCCCAATTCCACCCAAAATTCCCCCCAAAACTTCTTCCTAATACCTCAGGCTCCCCCCCCAAACCCCTTCCAACACCCCAGGCTCCCCCTAAGCACCCCAAAACCCCTTCCTAGAGCTCCAGGGACCCCCAAAACCCCTCCCCAAGCCCCTGAAGAGGCCCCCAAATCCCCCCCAACCCCCCCAGGCTCCCCCCAAATCCCCTCCCAACACCCCCAATTCCACCCTAAACCCCCCAAATCCCCTCCCCAAGCCCCAGG
>NW_027437134.1:0-21712 GCF_047716275.1 Strix uralensis
CTCCTCTCTCCCATTCCTCTCTTTTCCTCCTCTCTCCTCCTCTTCTCTTCTTTTCCTCTTTCTTCCTCATCTCCCTTCTCCTCTCTCCTCTTCCTCTCTCTTCCTCCTCTCTCCTCCTCCTCACTCCTCTTCTTCTCTCTTCCTCCTCTCTCTTCCTCCTGTCTCTTCTCCTCTCTCTTCCTCCCCTCTTTTCCTCCTCTCTCCTCCTCCTCTCTCTTCCTCCTCTCTCTTCCCCCTCTCTCTTCCTCCTCTCTCTTCCGCCTCTCTCTTCCTCCTCTCTTTTCCTAGTCTCTATTTTTGCTCTCTCTTCCTCCTCTCTCTTCCTCCTCTCTCTTCCTCCTCTCTCTTCCTCTTCTCTTTTCCTCCACCTCTTCCTCCTCTCTCATTTTCCTCGCTCTTCCTCCTCTCTCATTTTCCTCGCTCTTCCTCCTCTCTCTTCCTACACTCTCCTCTTCCTCTCTCTTCCTCCTCTCTCTTCATCCTCTCTCCTCTTCCTCTCTCTTCCTCCTCTCTCTTCCTCCTCGCTGTACCTCATCTCTCTTCTTACTCTCCTCTTCCTCTCTCTTCCTCCTCTCTCATCTTCCTCTCTCTTCCTCCTCTCTCCTCCTCCTCTCTCCTCTTCCTCTCTCTTCCTCCTCTCTCTTCCTCCTCGCTCTTCCTCCTCTCTTTTCCTCCTCTCTCATCCTCCTCTCTATTCCTCCTCTCTCTTCCTCATCTGTATTCCTCCTCTCTCCTTTTCCTCTCTCTTCCTCATTTCTCCTCTTCTCCCTCTACCTCCTCTCTCTTCCTCCTCTCTTTTCCTCCTCTCTCTTCCTCCTCTCTCTTCCTCCTCTCTCCTCCTCCTCTCTCCTCTTCCTCTCTCTTCCTCCTCTCTCCTCCTACTCTCTCTCTCCCTCCTCTCTCCTCTGCCTCTCTCTTCCTCCTCTCTCCTCCTCCTCTCTCTTCCTCCTCTCTCTTCCTCCTCTCTCTTCCTCCTCTCATTTCCTCCTCTATCATCCTTCTCTCTCTTCCTCCTCTCTCATTTTCCTGTCTATTCCTCCTCTCTCTTTCTCCTCTCTTTTCCTCCTCTCTTTTCCTCCTCTCTCTTACTCCTCTCTCTTCCTCCTCTCTCCTCCTACTCTCTCTCTCCCTCCTCTCTCCTCTTCCTCTCTCTTCCTCCTCTCTCTTCCTCCTCTCCCTTCCTCCTCTCTCTTCCTCCTCTCTCTTTCTCCTATCTCCTCCTCCTCTCTCCTCTTCCTCTCTCTTCCTCCTCTCTCTTCCTCCTCTCATTTCCTCCTCTATCACCTTCTCTCTCTTCCTCCTCTCTCTTCCTTCTCTCTCTTCCTCCTTTTTACTTTTCCTCACTCTTCATCCTCTCTCTTCCTCCTCTCTCCTCTTCCTCTCTCTTCCTCCTCTCTCTTCCTCCTCTCTCTTCCTCCTCTCTCTTCCTCCTCTCTCTTCATCCTATCTTCTCTTCCTCTCTGTTCCTCCTCCGTTTTCCTCCTCTCTCTTCCTCCTCTCTCCTCTTCCTCCCTCTTCCTCCTCTCTCTTCCTCCTCTCTCTTCCTCCTCTCTTTTCCTCCTCTCTCCCATTCCTCTCTTTTCCTCCTCTCTCCTCCTCTTCTCTTCTTTTCCTCTTTCTTCCTCATCTCCCTTCCTCCTCTCTCCTCTTCCTCTCTCTTCCTCCTCTCTCCTCCTCCTCACTCCTCTTCTTCTCTCTTCCTCCTCTCTCTTCCTCCTGTCTCTTCCTCCTCTCTCTTCCTCCTCTCTTTTCCTCCTCTCTCCTCCTCCTCTCTCTTCCTCCTCTCTCTTCCCCCTCTCTCTTCCTCCTCTCTCTTCCCCCTCTCTGTTCCTCCTCTCTTTTCCTCCTCTCTCTTCCTCCTCCCTCCTCCTACTCTCTCTCCTCCTCCTATCTCCTCTGCCTCTCTCTTCCTCCTCTCTCTTCCTCCTCTCTCTTCCTACTCTCTCTTCCTCCTCTCTCCTCCTCCTCTCTCTTCCTCCTCTCTCTTCCTCCTCTCTTTTCCTCCCCTCTCCTCCTCCTCTCTCTTCCTCCTCTCTCTTCCTCCTCTCTCTTCCTCCTCTCATTTCCTCCTTTATCATCCTTCTCTCTCTTCCTCCTCTGTCATTTTCCTGTCTATTCCTCCTCTCTCTTCCTACTCTCTCCTCTTCCTATCTCTTCCTCCTCTCTTTTCCTCCTCTCTCTTCCTCCTCTCTCTTCCTCCTCTCTCTTCCTCCTCTCTCCTCCTACTCTCTCTCTCCCTCCTCTCTCCTCTTCCTCTCTCTTCCTCCTCTCTCCTCTTCCTCTCTCTTCCTCCTCTCTCTTCCTCCTCTCATTTCCTCCTCTATCATCCTTCTCTCTCTTCCTCCTCTCTCTTCCTTCTCTCTCTTCCTACAGTCTTTTCCTCCTCTCTCCTCCTCCTCTCTTTTCCTCCTCTCTCCTCTTCCTATCTCTTCCTCCTCTCTCTTCCTCCTCTCTCTTCCTCTTCTCTTTTCCTCCACCTCTTCCTCCTCTCTCATTTTCCTCGCTCTTCCGCCTCTCTCATTTTCCTCGCTCTTCCTCCTCTCTCTTCCTACACTCTCCTCTTCCTCTCTCTTCCTCCTCTCTCTTCATCCTCTCTCCTCTTCCTCTCTCTTCCTCCTCTCTCCTCCTCCTCTCTCCTCTTCTTCTCTCTTCCTCCTCTCTCTTCCACCTGTCTCTTCCTCCTCTCTTTTCCTCCTCTCTCCTCTTCCTCTCTCTTCCTCCTCTCTCTTCCTCCTCTCTCTTCCGCCTCTCTCTTCCTCCTCTCTTTTCCTAGTCTCTATTTTTGCTCTCTCTTCCTCCTCTCTCTTCCTCCTCTCTCTTCCTCCTCTCTCTTCCTCTTCTCTTTTCCTCCACCTCTTCCTCCTCTCTCATTTTCCTCGCTCTTCCTCCTCTCTCATTTTCCTCGCTCTTCCTCCTCTCTCTTCCTACACTCTCCTCTTCCTCTCTCTTCCTCCTCTCTCTTCATCCTCTCTCCTCTTCCTCTCTCTTCCTCCTCCCTTTTCCTCCTCTGTCTTCCTCCTCTTTCCTCTTCCTCTCTCTTCCTCCTCTCTCTTCCTCCTCGCTGTACCTCATCTCTCTTCTTACTCTCCTCTTCCTCTCTCTTCCTCCTCTCTCATCTTCCTCTCTCTTCCTCCTCTCTCCTCCTCCTCTCTCCTCTTCCTCTCTCTTCCTCCTCTCTCTTCCTCCTCGCTCTTCCTCCTCTCTTTTCCTCCTCTCTCATCCTCCTCTCTATTCCTCCTCTCTCTTCCTCATCTGTATTCCTCCTCTCTCCTTTTCCTCTCTCTTCCTCATTTCTCCTCTTCTCCCTCTCGCTCCTCTCTCTTCCTCCTCTCTTTTCCTCCTCTCTCTTCCTCCTCTCTCTTCCTCCTCTCTCCTCCTCCTCTCTCCTCTTCCTCTCTCTTCCTCCTCTCTCCTCCTACTCTCTCTCTCCCTCCTCTCTCCTCTGCCTCTCTCTTCCTCCTCTCTCCTCCTCCTCTCTCTTCCTCCTCTCTCTTCCTCCTCTCTCTTCCTCCTCTCATTTCCTCCTCTATCATCCTTCTCTCTCTTCCTCCTCTCTCATTTTCCTGTCTATTCCTCCTCTCTCTTTCTCCTCTCTTTTCCTCCTCTCTTTTCCTCCTCTCTCTTACTCCTCTCTCTTCCTCCTCTCTCCTCCTACTCTCTCTCTCCCTCCTCTCTCCTCTTCCTCTCTCTTCCTCCTCTCTCTTCCTCCTCTCCCTTCCTCCTCTCTCTTCCTCCTCTCTCTTTCTCCTATCTCCTCCTCCTCTCTCCTCTTCCTCTCTCTTCCTCCTCTCTCTTCCTCCTCTCATTTCCTCCTCTATCAACCTTCTCTCTCTTCCTCCTCTCTCTTCCTTCTCTCTCTTCCTCCTTTTTACTTTTCCTCACTCTTCATCCTCTCTCTTCCTCCTCTCTCCTCTTCCTCTCTCTTCCTCCTCTCTCTTCCTCCTCTCTCTTCCTCCTCTCTCTTCCTCCTCTCTCTTCATCCTATCTTCTCTTCCTCTCTGTTCCTCCTCCGTTTTCCTCCTCTCTCTTCCTCCTCTCTCCTCTTCCTCCCTCTTCCTCCTCTCTCTTCCTCCTCTCTCTTCCTCCTCTCTTTTCCTCCTCTCTCCCATTCCTCTCTTTTCCTCCTCTCTCCTCCTCTTCTCTTCTTTTCCTCTTTCTTCCTCATCTCCCTTCCTCCTCTCTCCTCTTCCTCTCTCTTCCTCCTCTCTCCTCCTCCTCACTCCTCTTCTTCTCTCTTCCTCCTCTCTCTTCCTCCTGTCTCTTCCTCCTCTCTCTTCCTCCTCTCTTTTCCTCCTCTCTCCTCCTCCTCTCTCTTCCTCCTCTCTCTTCCCCCTCTCTCTTCCTCCTCTCTCTTCCCCCTCTCTGTTCCTCCTCTCTTTTCCTCCTCTCTCTTCCTCCTCCCTCCTCCTACTCTCTCTCCTCCTCCTATCTCCTCTGCCTCTCTCTTCCTCCTCTCTCTTCCTCCTCTCTCTTCCTACTCTCTCTTCCTCCTCTCTCCTCCTCCTCTCTCTTCCTCCTCTCTCTTCCTCCTCTCTTTTCCTCCCCTCTCCTCCTCCTCTCTCTTCCTCCTCTCTCTTCCTCCTCTCTCTTCCTCCTCTCATTTCCTCCTTTATCATCCTTCTCTCTCTTCCTCCTCTCTCATTTTCCTGTCTATTCCTCCTCTCTCTTCCTACTCTCTCCTCTTCCTATCTCTTCCTCCTCTCTTTTCCTCCTCTCTCTTCCTCCTCTCTCTTCCTCCTCTCTCTTCCTCCTCTCTCCTCCTACTCTCTCTCTCCCTCCTCTCTCCTCTTCCTCTCTCTTCCTCCTCTCTCCTCTTCCTCTCTCTTCCTCCTCTCTCTTCCTCCTCTCATTTCCTCCTCTATCATCCTTCTCTCTCTTCCTCCTCTCTCTTCTTCTCTCTCTTCCTACAGTCTTTTCCTCCTCTCTCTTCCTCCTCTCTTTCCTCCTCTCTCCTCTTCCTATCTCTTCCTCCTCTCTCTTCCTCCTCTCTCTTCCTCTTCTCTTTTCCTCCACCTCTTCCTCCTCTCTCATTTTCCTCGCTCTTCCGCCTCTCTCATTTTCCTCGCTCTTCCTCCTCTCTCTTCCTACACTCTCCTCTTCCTCTCTCTTCCTCCTCTCTCTTCATCCTCTCTCCTCTTCCTCTCTCTTCCTCCTCCCTTTTCCTCCTCTGTCTTCCTCCTCTTTCCCCTTCTCTCTCTTCCTCCTCTCTCTTCCTCCTCGCTGTACCTCCTCTCTCTTCTTACTCTCCTCTTCCTCTCTCTTCCTCCTCTCTCCTCTTCCTCTCTCTTCTCCTCTCTCTTCCTCCTCTCTCTTCCTCCTCTCTTTTCCTCCTCTCTCATCCTCCTCTCTATTCCTCCTCTCTCTTCCTCATCTGTATTCCTCCTCTCTCCTTTTCCTCTCTCTTCCTCATTTCTCCTCTTCTCCCTCTCCCTCCTCTCTCTTCCTCCTCTCTTTTCCTCCTCTCTCTTCCTCCTCTCTCTTCCTCCTCTCTCCTCCTCCTCTCTCCTCTTCCTCTCTCTTCCTCCTCTCTCCTCCTACTCTCTCTCTCCCTCCTCTCTCCTCTGCCTCTCTCTTCCTCCTCTCTCCTCCTCCTCTCTCTTCCTCCTCTCTCTTCCTCCTCTCTCTTCCTCCTCTCATTTCCTCCTCTATCATCCTTCTCTCTCTTCCTCCTCTCTCATTTTCCTGTCTATTCCTCCTCTCTCTTTCTCCTCTCTTTTCCTCCTCTCTCTTACTACTCTCTCTTCCTCCTCTCTCTTCCTCCTCTCTCCTCCTACTCTCTCTCTCCCTCCTCTCTCCTCTTCCTCTCTCTTTCTCCTATCTCCTCCTCCTCTCTCCTCTTCCTCTCTCTTCCTCCTCTCTCTTCCTCCTCTCATTTCCTCCTCTATCAACCTTCTCTCTCTTCCTCCTCTCTCTTCCTTCTCTCTCTTCCTCCTTTCTACTTTTCCTCACTCTTCATCCTCTCTCTTCCTCCTCTCTCCTCTTCCTCTCTCTTCCTCCTCTCTCTTCCTCCTCTCTCTTCCTCCTCTCTCTTCCTCCTCTCTCTTCATCCTTTCTTCTCTTCCTCTTTGTTCCTCCTCCCTTTTCCTCCTCTGTCTTCCTCCTCTTTCCTCTTCCTCTCTCTTCCTCCTCTCTCTTCCTCCTCTCTCCTCTTCCTCTCTCTTGCTCCTCTCTCTTCCACCTCTCTCTTCCTCCTATCTTTTCCTCCTCTCCATCCTCCTCTCTCTTCCTCCACTCTCTTCCTCAGCTGTATTCCTCCTCTCTCCTTTTCCTCTCTCTTCCTCATTTCTCCTCTTCTCCCTCTCCCTCCTCTCTCTTCCTCCTCTCTTTTCCTCCTCTCTCTTCCTGTTCTCTTTTCCTCCTCTAGCCTCATCCTCTCTCTTCCTCCTCTCTCTTCCTCCTCTCTCTTCCTCCTCTCTCCTCTTCGTCTCTCTTCCTCCCCTCTCTTCCCCCTCTCTATTATTCCTCTCTTCTTTTCCTCACTCTTCCTCCTCTCTCCTCTTCCTGTCTCTTCCTCATCTCTTTTCCTCCTCTCTCTTCCACCTCTCTCTTCCTCCTCTCTCTTCCTCCTCTCTCTTCCTCCTCTCTTTTCCTCCTCTCTCTTCCTCCTCTCTCTTCCTCCTCTCTCTTCCTCCTCTCTCCTCTTCCTCTCTCTTCCTCCTCACTCTTCCTCCTCTCTCTTCCTCCTCACTCCTCCTACTCCCTCTATACCTCCTCTCTCCTCTTCCTCTGTCTTCCTCCTCTCTCTTCCTCCTCTCTTTTCCTCCTCTCTCCTCCTCCTCTCTATTCCTCCTCTCTCTTCCTCCTCTCATTTCCTCCTCTATCATCCTTCTCTCTCTTCCTCCTCTGTCATTTTCCTGTCTCTTCCTCCTCTCTCTTCCTCCTCTCTCCTCCTACACTCTCTCTGCCTCCTCTCTCCTCTTCCTCTCTCTTCCTCCTCTCTCCTCCTCCTCTCTCCTCTTCTTCTCTCTTCATCCTCTCTCTTCCTCCTGTCTCTTCCTCCTCTCTCTTCCTCCTCTCTTTTCCTCCTCTCTCCTCCTCCTCTCTCTTCCTCCTCTCTCCTCTTCCTCTCTCTTCCTCCTCTCTCTTCCTCCTCTCTCTTCCTCCTCTCTCCTCCTACTCTCTCTCTCCCTCCTCTCTCCTCTTCCTCTCTCTTCCTCCTCTCTCTTCCTCCTCTCTCTTCCTCCTATCTCTTCCTCCTCTCTGTTCCTCCTCTCTCCTCTTCCACTCTCTTCCTCCTCTCTCTTCACCCTCTCTATTCCTCCTCTCTTCTTTTCCTCTCTCTTCCTCCTCTCTCTTCCTCCTCTCTCTTCCTCCTCTCTGTTCCTCCTCTCTCCTCTTCCTCTCTCTTCCTCCTCTCTCTTCCTACTCTCTATTCCTCCTCTCTTCTTTTCCTCTCTCTTCCTCCTCTCTCCTCTTCCTCTCTCTTCCTCCTCTCTCTTCCTCCTCTCTCTTCCTCCTCTCTCCTCCTACACTCTCTCTCCCTCCTCTCTCCTCTTCCTCTCTCTTCCTCCTCTCTCTTCCTCCTCTCTTTTCCTCCTCTCTCTTCCTCCTCTCTCTTTCTCCTATCTCCTCCTCCTCTCTCCTCTTCCTCTCTCTTCCTCCTCTCTCTTCCTCCTCTCATTTCCTCCTCTATCATCCTTCTCTCTCTTCCTCCTCTCTCTTCCGTCTCTCTCTTCCTCCTTTCCCCTCTTCCTCACTCTTCATCCTCTCTCTTCCTCCTCCCTCCTCTTCCTCGCTCTTCCTCCTCTCTCTTCCTCCTCTCTCTTCCTCCTCTCTCTTCATCCTCTCTTCTCTTCCTCTCTGTTCCTCCTCCCTTTTCCTCCTCTGTCTTCCTCCTCTTTCCTCTTCCTCTCTCTTCCTCCTCTCTCTTCCTCCTCGCTCTTCCTCCTCTCTCTTCCCCCTCTCTCCTCTTCCTCTTTCTTCCTCCTCTCTCTTCCTCCTCTCTCTTCCTCCTCTCTTTTCCTCCTCTCTCCCATTCCTCTCTTTTCCTCCTCTCTCCTCCTCCTCTCTTCTTTTCCTTTTTCTTCCTCATCACACTTCCTCCTCTCTCCTCTTCCTCTCTCTTCCTCCTCTCTCCTCCTCCTCTCTCCTCTTCTTCTCTCTTCCTCCTCTCTCTTCCTCCTCTCTCTTCCTCCTCTCTGTTCCTCCTCTCTCCTCTTCCTCTCTCTTCCTCCTCTCTCTTCCCCCTCTCTATTCCTCCTCTCTTCTTTTCCTCTCTCTTCCTCCTCTCTCCTCTTCCTTTCTTTTCCTCCTCTCTCTTCCTCCTCTCTCCTCTTCCTCTCTCTTCCTTCTCTCTTTTCCTCCACCTCTTCCTCCTCTCTCCTTTTCCTCTCTTTCCTCCTCTCTCATTTTCCTCTCTCTTCCTCCTCTCTCTTCCTACTCTCTCATCTTCCTCTCTCTTCCTCCTCTCTTTTCCTCCTCACTCTTCCTCCTCTCTCTTCCTCCTCTCTTCTCCTACACTCTCTCTCCCTACTCTCTCTTCCTCCTCTCTCTTCCTCCACTCTCCTCTTCCTCTCTCTTCCTCCCCTGTCTTCCCCCTCTCTATTCCTCCTCTCTTCTTTTCCTCATTCTTCCTCCTCTCTCCTCTTCCTCTCTCTTCCTCCACTCTTTTCCTTCTCTCTCTTCCCCCTCTCTCTTCCTCCTCTCTCTTCCCCCTCTCTCTTCCTCCTCTCTTCTCCTCCTCTCTATTTTCCTTCTCTTCCTCCTCTCTCTTCCTCCTCTCTCTTTCCCCTCTCTCTTCCTCCTCTCTCTTCCTCCTCTCTCTTCCTCCTCTCTTTTCCTCCTCTCTCTTCCTCCCCTCTCTTCCTCCTCTCTCCTCCTCCTCTCTCCTCTTCCTCTCTCATCCTCCTCTCTCTTCCTCCTCTCTCTTCCTCCTCTCTCTTCCTCCTTTCTCCTCTTCCTCACTCTTCATCCTCTCTCTTCCTCCTCTCTCCTCTTCCTCTCTCTTCCTCCTCTCTCTTCCTCCTCTCTCTTCCTCCTCTCTCTTCCTCCTCTCTCTTCATCCTCTCTTCTCTTCCTCTCTGTTCCTCCTCCCTTTTCCTCCTCTGTCTTCCTCCTCTTTCCTCTTCCTCTCTCTTCCTCCTCTCTCTTCCTCCTCGCTCTTCCTCCTCTCTCTTCCTCCTCTCTCCTCTTCCTCTCTCTTCCTCCTCTCTCTTCCTCCTCTCTCTTCCTCCTCTCTTTTCCTCCTCTCTCCCATTCCTCTCTTTTCCTCCTCTCTCCTCCTCCTTTCTTCTTTTCCTCTTTCTTCCTAATCACCCTTCCTCCTCTCTCCTCTTCCTCTCTTTTCCTCCTCTCTCCTCCTCCTCTCTCCTCTTCTTCTCTCCTCCTCCTCTCTCTTCCTCCTGTCTCTTCCTCCTCTCTCTTCCTCCTCTCTTTTCCTCCTCTCTCCTCCTCCTCTCTCTTCCTCCTCTCTCCTCTTCCTCTCTCTTCCTCCTCTCTCTTCCTCCTCTCTCTTCCTCCTCTCTCCTCCTACTCTCTCTCCCTCCTCTCTCCTCTTCCTCTCTTTTCCTCCTCTCTCTTCCTCCTCTCTCTTCCTCCTCTCTCTTCCTCCTCTCTCTTCCTCCTCTCTCCTCTTCCTCTCTCTTCCTCCTCTCTCTTCCCCCTCTCTATTCCTCCTCTCTTCTTTCCTCTCTCTTCCTCCTCTCTCCTCTTCCTCTCTCTTCCTCCTCTCTCTTCCTCCTCTCTCCTCTTCCTCTCTCTTCCTTCTCTCTTTTCCTCCACCTCTTCCTCCTCTCTCCTTTTCCTCTCTCTTCCTCCTCTCTCATCTTCCTCTCTCTTCCTCCTCTCTTTTCCTACTCTCTCATCTTCCTCTCTCTTCCTCCTCTCTTTTCCTCCTCACTCTTCCTCCTCTCTCTTCCTCCTCTCTCCTCCTACACTCTCTCTCCCTATACTCTCTTCCTCCTCTCTCTTCCTCCTCTCTCTTCATCCTCTCTCCTCTTCCTCTCTCTTCCTCCTCCCTCCTCTTCCTCTCTCTTGCTCCTCTCCATCCTCCTCTCTCTTCCTCCTCTCTCTTCCTCAGCTGTATTCCTCCTCTCTCCTTTTCCTCTCTCTTCCTCATTTCTCCTCTTCTCCCTCTCCCTCCTCTCTCTTCCTCCTCTCTTTTCCTCCTCTCTCTTCCTGTTCTCTTTTCCTCCTCTAGCCTCATCCTCTCTCTTCCTCCTCTCTCTTCCTCCTCTCTCTCTCTCCTATCTCTTCCTCCTCTCTCCTCTTCCTCTCTCTTCCTCCTCTCTCTTCCTCCTCTCATTTCCTCCTCTATCATCCTTCTCTCTCTTCCTCCTCTCTCTTCCGTCTCTCTCTTCCTCCTTTCCCCTCTTCCTCACTCTTCATCCTCTCTCTTCCTCCTCCCTCCTCTTCCTCGCTCTTCCTCCTCTCTCTTCCTCCTCTCTCTTCCTCCTCTCTCTTCATCCTCTCTTCTCTTCCTCTCTGTTCCTCCTCCCTTTTCCTCCTCTGTCTTCCTCCTCTTTCCTCTTCCTCTCTCTTCCTCCTCTCTCTTCCTCCTCGCTCTTCCTCCTCTCTCTTCCCCCTCTCTCCTCTTCCTCTTTCTTCCTCCTCTCTCTTCCTCCTCTCTCTTCCTCCTCTCTTTTCCTCCTCTCTCCCATTCCTCTCTTTTCCTCCTCTCTCCTCCTCCTCTCTTCTTTTCCTTTTTCTTCCTCATCACACTTCCTCCTCTCTCCTCTTCCTCTCTCTTCCTCCTCTCTCCTCCTCCTCTCTCCTCTTCTTCTCTCTTCCTCCTCTCTCTTCCTCCTCTCTCTTCCTCCTCTCTGTTCCTCCTCTCTCCTCTTCCTCTCTCTTCCTCCTCTCTCTTCCCCCTCTCTATTCCTCCTCTCTTCTTTTCCTCTCTCTTCCTCCTCTCTCCTCTTCCTTTCTTTTCCTCCTCTCTCTTCCTCCTCTCTCCTCTTCCTCTCTCTTCCTTCTCTCTTTTCCTCCACCTCTTCCTCCTCTCTCCTTTTCCTCTCTTTCCTCCTCTCTCATTTTCCTCTCTCTTCCTCCTCTCTCTTCCTACTCTCTCATCTTCCTCTCTCTTCCTCCTCTCTTTTCCTCCTCACTCTTCCTCCTCTCTCTTCCTCCTCTCTTCTCCTACACTCTCTCTCCCTACTCTCTCTTCCTCCTCTCTCTTCCTCCACTCTCCTCTTCCTCTCTCTTCCTCCCCTGTCTTCCCCCTCTCTATTCCTCCTCTCTTCTTTTCCTCATTCTTCCTCCTCTCTCCTCTTCCTCTCTCTTCCTCCACTCTTTTCCTTCTCTCTCTTCTCCCTCTCTCTTCCTCCTCTCTCTTCCCCCTCTCTCTTCCTCCTCTCTTCTCCTACTCTCTATTTTTCCTTCTCTTCCTCCTCTCTCTTCCTCCTCTCTCTTTCCCCTCTCTCTTCCTCCTCTCTCTTCCTCCTCTCTCTTCCTCCTCTCTTTTCCTCCTCTCTCTTCCTCCCCTCTCTTCCTCCTCTCTCCTCCTCCTCTCTCCTCTTCCTCTCTCATCCTCCTCTCTCTTCCTCCTCTCTCTTCCTCCTCTCTCTTCCTCCTTTCTCCTCTTCCTCACTCTTTCATCCTCTCTCTCCTCCTCTCTCCTCTTCCTCTCTCTTCCTCCTCTCTCTTCCTCCTCTCTCTTCCTCCTCTCTCTTCCTCCTCTCTCTTCATCCTCTCTTCTCTTCCTCTCTGTTCCTCCTCCCTTTTCCTCCTCTGTCTTCCTCCTCTTTCCTCTTCCTCTCTCTTCCTCCTCTCTCTCCTCCTCGCTCTTCCTCCTCTCTCTTCCTCCTCTCTCCTCTTCCTCTCTCTCCTCCTCTCTCTTCCTCCTCTCTCTCCTCCTCTCTTTTCTCCTCTCTCCCATTCCTCTCTTTTCCTCCTCTCTCCTCCTCCTTTCTTCTTTTCCTCTTTCTTCCTAATCACCCTTCCTCCTCTCTCCTCTTCCTCTCTCTTCCTCCTCTCTCCTCCTCCTCTCTCCTCTTCTTCTCTCCTCCTCCTCTCTCTTCCTCCTGTCTCTTCCTCCTCTCTCTTCCTCCTCTCTTTTCCTCCTCTCTCCTCCTCCTCTCTCTTCCTCCTCTCTCCTCTTCCTCTCTCTTCCTCCTCTCTCTTCCTCCTCTCTCTCTCCTCTCTCCTCCTACTCTCTCTCCCTCCTCTCTCCTCTTCCTCTCTCTTCCTCCTCTCTCTTCCCTCCTCTCTCTTCCTCCTCTCTCTTCCTCCTCTCTGTTCCTCCTCTCTCCTCTTCCTCTCTCTTCCTCCTCTCTCTTCCCCCTCTCTATTCCTCCTCTCTTCTTTCCTCTCTCTTCCTCCTCTCTCCTCTTCCTCTCTCTTCCTCCTCTCTCTTCCTCCTCTCTCCTCTTCCTCTCTCTTCCTTCTCTCTTTTCCTCCACCTCTTCCTCCTCTCTCCTTTTCCTCTCTCTTCCTCCTCTCTCATCTTCCTCTCTCTTCCTCCTCTCTTTCCTACTCTCTCATCTTCCTCTCTCTTCCTCCTCTCTTTTCCTCCTCACTCTTCCTCCTCTCTCTTCCTCCTCTCTCCTCCTACACTCTCTCTCCCTACTCTCTCTTCCTCCTCTCTCTTCCTCCTCTCTCTTCATCCTCTTTCCTCTTCCTCTCTCTTCCTCCTCTCTCTTCCTCCTCTCTCCTCTTCCTCTCTCTTGCTCCTCTCTCTTCCACCTCTCTCTTCCTCCTATCTTTTCCTCCTCTCCATCCTCCTCTCTCTTCCTCCTCTCTCTTCCTCAGCTGTATTCCTCCTCTCTCCTTTTCCTCTCTCTTCCTCATTTCTCCTCTTCTCCCTCTCCCTCCTCTCTCTTCCTCCTCTCTTTTCCTCCTCTCTCTTCCTGTTCTCTTTTCCTCCTCTAGCCTCATCCTCTCTCTTCCTCCTCTCTGTTCCTCTTCTCTCTTCCTCCACTCTCCTCTTCCTCTCTCTTCCTCCCCTCTCTTCCCCCTCTCTATTCCTCCTCTCTTCTTTTCCTCACTCTTCCTCCTCTCTCCTCTTCCTCTCTCTTCCTCCTCTCTTTTCCTCCTCTCTCTTCCCCTCTCTCTTCCTCCTCTCTCTTCCCCCTCTCTCTTCCTCCTCTCTTCTCCTCCTCTCTATTTTCCTTCTCTTCCTCCTCTCTCTTCCACCTCTCTCTTCCTCCTCTCTCTTCCTCCTCTCTCTTCCTCCTCTCTTTTCCTCCTTTCTCTTCCTCCTCTCTCTTCCTCCTCTCTCCTCTTCCTCTCTCTTCCTCCTCACTCTTCCTCCTCTCTCTTCCTCCTCACTCCTCCTACTCTCTCTCTCCCTCCTCTCTCCTCTTCCTCTCTCTTCCTCCTCTCTCTTCCTCCTCTCTCTTCCTCCTCTCTCTTCCTCCTCTCTTTTCCTCCTCTCTCCCATTCCTCTCTTTTCCTCCTCTCTCCTCCTCCTCTCTTCTTTTCCTCTTTCTTCCTCATCACACTTCCTCCTCTCTCCTCTTCCTCTCTCTTCCTCCTCTCTCCTCCTCCTCTCTCCTCTTCTTCTCTCTTCCTCCTCTCTCTTCCTCCTGTCTCTTCCTCCACTCTTCCTCCTCCTTTTCCCTCCTCTCTCCTCCTCCTCTCTCTTCCTCCTCTCTCCTCTTCCCCTCTCTTCCTCCTCTCTCTTCCTCCTCTCTCTTCCTCCTCTCTCCTCCTACTCTCTCTCTCCCTCCTCTCTCCTCTTCCTCGCTCTTCCTCCTCTCTCTTCCTCCTCTCTCTTCCTTCTCTCTCTTCCTCCTCTCTGTTCCTCCTCTCTCCTCTTCCTCTCTCTTCCTCCTCTCTCTTCCCCCTCTCTATTCCTCCTCTCTTCTTTTCCTCTCTCTTCCTCCTCTCTCTTCCTCCTCTCTCTTCCTCCTTTCTGTTCCTCCTCTCTCCTCTTCCTCTCTCTTCCTCCTCTCTCTTCCCCCTCTCTATTCCTCCTCTCTTCTTTTCCTCTCTCTTCCTCCTCTCTCCTCTTCCTCTCTCTTCCTCCTCTCTCTTCCCCCTCTCTATTCCTCCTCTCTTCTTTTCCTCTCTCTTCCTCCTCTCTCCTCTTCCTCTCTCTTCCTCCTCTCTCCTCCTCCTCTCTCCTCTTCTTCTCTCTTCCTCCTCTCTCTTCCTCTCTCTCTTCCTCCTCTCTTTTCCTCCTATTTTTCCTCTCTCTTGCTCCTCTCTCTTCCACCTCTCTCTTCCCCCTATCTTTTCCTCCTCTCCATCCTCCTCTCTCTTCCTCCTCTCTCTTCCTCAGCTGTATTCCTCCTCTCTCCTTTTCCTCTCTCTTCCTCATTTCTCCTCTTCTCCCTCTCCCTCCTCTCTCTTCCTCCTCTCTTTTCCTCCTCTCTCTTCCTGCACTCTCCTCTTCCTCTCTCTTCCTCCCCTCTCTTCCCCCTCTCTATTCCTCCTCTCTTCTTTTCCTCACTCTTCCTCCTCTCTCCTCTTCCTCTCTCTTCCTCCTCTCTTTTCCTCCTCTCTCTTCCCCCTCTCTCTTCCTCCTCTCTCTTCCCCCTCTCTCTTCCTCCTCTCTTTCCTCCTCTCTATTTTTCCTTCTCTTCCTCCTCTCTCTTCCTCCTCTCTCTTCCACCTCTCTCTTCCTCCTCTCTCTTCCTCCTGTCTCTTCCTCCTCTCTTTTCCTCCTCTCTCTTCCTCCTCACTCTTCCTACTCTCTCTCTCCCTCCTCTCTCCTCTTCCTCTCTCTTCCTCCTCTCTCTTCCTCCTCTCTCTTCCTCCTCTCTTTTCCTCCTCTCTCCTCCTCCTCTCTCTTCCTCCTCTCTTTTCCTCCTCTCTCTTCCTCCTCTCATTTCCTCCTCTATCATCCTTCTCTCTCTTCCTCCTCTGTCATTTTCCTGTCTCTTCCTCCTCTCTCTTCCTACTCTCTCCTCTTCCTATCTCTTCCTCCTCTCTTTTCCTCCTCTCTCTTCCTCCTCTCTCTTCCTCCTCTCTCCTCCTACACTCTCTCTCCCTCCTCTCTCCTCTTCCTCTCTCTTTCTCCTCTCTCTTCCTCCTCTCTCTTCCTCCTCTCTCTTCCTCCTCTCTCTTTCTCCTATCTCCTCCTCCTCTCTCCTCTTCCTCTCTCTTCCTCCTGTCTCTTCCTCCTCTCATTTCCTCCTCTATCATCCTTCTCTCTCTTCCTCCTCTCTCTTCCGTCTCTCTCTTCCTCCTTTCTCCTCTTCCTCACTCTTCATCCTCTCTCTTCCTCCTCTCTCCTCTTCCTCGCTCTTCCTCCTCTCTCTTCCTCCTCTCTCTTCCTCCTCTCTCTTCATCCTCTCTTCTCTTCCTCTCTGTTCCTCCTCCCTTTTCCTCCTCTGTCTTCCTCCTCTTTCCTCTTCCTCTCTCTTCCTCCTCTCTCTTCCTCCTCTCTCTTCCTCCTCTCTTTTCCTCCTCTCTCCCATTCCTCTCTTTTCCTCCTCTCTCCTCCTCTCTTCTTTTCCTTTTTTTTCCTCATCACACTTCCTCCTCTCTCCTCTTCCTCTCTCTTCCTCCTCTCTCCTCCTCCTCTCTCCTCTTCTTCTCTCTTCCTCCTCTCTCTTCCTCCTCTCTCTTCCTCCTCTCTCTTCCTCCTCTCTGTTCCTCCTCTCTCTTCCTCCTCTCTTTTCCTCCTCTCTCTTCCTCCCCTCTCTTCCTCCTCTCTCCTCCTCCTCTCTCCTCTTCCTCTCTCATCCTCCTCTCTCTTCCTCCTCTCTCTTCCTCCTCTCTCTTCCTCCTTTCTCCTCTTCCTCACTCTTCATCCTCTCTCTTCCTCCTCTCTCCTCTTCCTCTCTCTTCCTCCTCTCTCTTCCTCCTCTCTCTTCCTCCTCTCTCTTCCTCCTCTCTCTTCATCCTCTCTTCTCTTCCTCTCTGTTCCTCCTCCCTTTTCCTCCTCTGTCTTCCTCCTCTTTCCTCTTCCTCTCTCTTCCTCCTCTCTCTTCCTCCTCGCTCTTCCTCCTCTCTCTTCCTCCTCTCTCCTCTTCCTCTCTCTTCCTCCTCTCTCTTCCTCCTCTCTCTTCCTCCTCTCTTTTCCTCCTCTCTCCCATTCCTCTCTTTTCCTCCTCTCTCCTCCTCCTTTCTTCTTTTCCTCTTTCTTCCTAATCACCCTTCCTCCTCTCTTTTCCTCCTCTCTCCTCCTCTCTCTCTTCCTCCTCTCTCCTCTTCCTCTCTCTTCCTCCTCTCTCTTCCTCCTCTCTCTTCCTCCTCTCTCCTCCTACTCTCTCTCCCTCCTCTCTCCTCTTCCTCTCTCTTCCTCATCTCTCTTCCTCCTCTCTCTTCCTCCTCTCTCTTCCTCCTCTCTGTTCCTCCTCTCTCCTCTTCCTCTCTCTTCCTCCTCTCTCTTCCCCCTCTCTATTCCTCCTCTCTTCTTTTCCTCTCTCTTCCTCCTCTCTCCTCTTCCTCTCTCTTCCTCCTCTCTCTTCCTCCTCTCTCCTCTTCCTCTCTCTTCCTTCTCTCTTTTCCTCCACCTCTTCCTCCTCTCTCCTTTTCCTCTCTCTTCCTCCTCTCTCATTTTCCTCTCTCTTCCTCCTCTCTCTTCCTACTCTCTCATCTTCCTCTCTCTTCCTCCTCTCTTTTCCTCCTCACTCTTCCTCCTCTCTCTTCCTCCTCTCTCCTCCTACACTCTCTCTCCCTACTCTCTCTTCCTCCTCTCTCTTCCTCCTCTCTCTTCATCCTCTCTCCTCTTCCTCTCTGTTCCTTCTCCCTTTTCCTCCTCTGTCTTCCTCCTCTTTCCTCTTCCTCTCTCTTCCTTCTCTCTCTTCCTCCTCTCTCCTCTTCCTCTCTCTTGCTCCTCTCTCTTCCACCTCTCTCTTCCTCCTATCTTTTCCTCCTCTCCTTCCTCCTCTCTCTTCCTCCTCTCTCTTCCTCAGCTGTATTCCTCCTCTCTCCTTTTCCTCTCTCTTCCTCATTTCTCCTCTTCTCCCTCTCCCTCCTCTCTCTTCCTCCTCTCTTTTCCTCCTCTCTCTTCCTGTTCTTTTTTCCTCCTCTAGCCTCATCCTCGCTCTTCCTCCTCTCTCTTCCTCCTCTCTCTTCCTCCACTCTCCTCTTCCTCTCTCTTCCTCCTCTCTCTTCCCCCTCTCTATTCCTCCTCTCTTCTTTTCCTCACAATTCCTCCTCTCTCCTCTTACTCTCTCTTCCTCCTCTCTCTTCCTCCCCTCTCTTCCCCCTCTCTCTTCCTCCTCTCTCTTCCCCCTGTCTCTTCCTCCTCTCTTTTCCTCCTCTCTATTTTCCTTCTCTTCCTCCTCTCTCTTCCTCCTCACTCTTCCCCCTCTCTCTTCCTCCTCTCTCTTCCTCCTCTCTCTTCCTCCTCTCTTTTCCTCCTCTCCCTTCCTCCTCTCTCTTCCTCCTCTCTCCTCCTCCTCTCTCCTCTTCCTCACTCTTCCTCCTCTCTCTTCCTCCTCTCTCCTCCTCCTCTCTCTTCCTCCTCTCTCTTCCTCCTCTCTCTTCCTCCTCTCATTTCCTCCTCTATCATCCTTCTCTCTCTTCCTCCTCTGTCATTTTCCTGTCTCTTCCTCCTATCTCTTCCTCCCCTCTCCTCTTCCTCTCTCTTCCTCCTCTCTCTTCCTCCTCTCTCTTCCTCCTCTCTTTTCCTCCTCTCTCCCATTCCTCTCTTTTCCTCCTCTCTCCTCCTCCTCTCTCCTCTTCTTCTCTCTTCCTCCTCTCTCTTCCTCCTCTCTCTTCCTCCTCTCTCTTCCTCCTCTCTGTTCCTCCTCTCTCCTCTTCCTCTCTCTTCCTCCTCTCTCTTCCCCCTCTCTATTCCTCCTCTCTTCTTTTCCTCTCTCTTCCTCCTCTCTCCTCTTCCTCTCTTTTCCTCCTCTCTCTTCCTCCGCTCTCCTCTTCCTCTCACTTCCTTCTCTCTTTTCCTCCACCTCTTCCTCCTCTCTCCTTTTCCTCTCTTTCCTCCTCTCTCATCTTCCTCTCTCTTCCTCCTCTCTTTCCTACTCACTCTTCCTCCTCTCTCTTCCTCCTCTCTTCTCCTACACTCTCTCTCCCTACTCTCTCTTCCTCCTCTCTCTTCCTCCACTCTCCTCTTCCTCTCTCTTCCTCCCCTGTCTTCCCCCTCTCTATTCCTCCTCTCTTCTTTTCCTCATTCTTCCTCCTCTCTGCTATTCCTCTCTCTTCCTCCTCTCTTTTCCTACTCTCTCTTCCCCCTCTCTCTTCCTCCTCTCTCTTCCCCCTCTCTCTTCCTCCTCTCTTCTCCTCCTCTCTATTTTTCCTTCTCTTCCTCCTCTCTCTTCCTCCTCTCTCTTCCCCCTCTCTCTTCCTCCTCTCTTCTCCTCCTCTCTATTTTTCCTTCTCTTCCTCCTCTCTCTTCCTCCTCTCTCTTCCCCCTCTCTCTTCCTCCTCTCTCCTCCTCCTCTCTCCTCTTCCTCTCTCTTCCTCCTCTCTCTTCCTCCTCTCTCTTCCTCCTCTCTCTTCCTCCTCTCTCCTCTTCCTCTCTCTTCCTCCTCACTCTTCCTCCTCTCTCTTCCTCCTCTCTTTTCCTCCTCTCTCCCATTCCTCTCTTTTCCTCCTCTCTCCTCCTCCTTTCTTCTTTTCCTCTTTCTTCCTAATCACCCTTCCTCCTCTCTCCTCATCCTCTCTCTTCCTCCTCTCTCCTCCTCCTCTCTCCTCTTCTTCTCTCTTCCTCCTCTCTCTTCCTCCTGTCTCTTCCTCCTCTCTCTTCCTCCTCTCTCCTCCTACTCTCTCTCCCTCCTCTCTCCTCTTCCTCTCTCTTCCTCCTCTCTCTTCCTCCTCTCTCTTCCTCCTCTCTCTTCCTCCTCTCTGTTCCTCCTATCTCCTCTTCCTCTCTCTTCCTCCTCTCTCTTCCCCCTCTCTATTCCTCCTCTCTTCTTTTCCTCTCTCTTCCTCCTCTCTCCTCTTCCTCTCTCTTCCTCCTCTCTCCTCTTCCTCTCTCTTCCTTCTCTCTTTTCCTCCACCTCTTCCTCCTCTCTCCTTTTCCTCTTTCTTCCTCCTCTCTCATTTTCCTCTCTCTTCCTCCTCTCTCTTCCTACTCTCTCATCTTCCTCTCTCTTCCTCCTCTCTTTTCCTCCTCACTCTTTCTCCTCTCTCTTCCTCCTCTCTCCTCCTACACTCTCTCTCCCTACTCTCTCTTCCTCCTCTCTCTTCCTCCTCTCTCTTCATCCTCTCTCCTCACCCTCTCTGTTCCTCCTCCCTTTTCCTCCTCAGTCTTCCTCCTCTTTCCTCTTCCTCTCTCTTCCTTCTCTCTCTTCCTCCTCTCTCCTCTTCCTCTCTCTTGCTCCTCTCTCTTCCACCTCGCTCTTCCTCCTATCTTTTCCTCCTCTCCATCCTCCTCTCTCTTCCTCCTCTCTCTTCCTCAGCTGTATTCCTCCTCTCTCCTTTTCCTCTCTCTTCCTCATTTCTCCTCTTCTCCCTCTCCCTCCTCTCTCTTCCTCCTCTCTTTTCCTCCTCTTTCTTCCTGTTCTCTTTTCCTCCTCTAGCCTCATCCTCTCTCTTCCTACTCTCTCTTCCTCCTCTCTCTTCCTCCACTCTTCTCTTCCTCTCTCTTCCTCCCCTCTCTTCCCCCTCTCTATTCCTCCTCTCTTCTTTTCCTCACAATTCCTCCTCTCTCCTCTTACTCTCTCTTCCTCCTCTCTCTTCCTCCCCTCTCTTCCCCCTCTCTCTTCCTCCTCTCTCTTCCCCCTCTCTCTTTCTTCTCTCTTTTCCTCCTCTCTATTTTTCCTTCTCTTCCTCCTCTCTCTTCCTCCTCACTCTTCCCCCTCTCTCTTCCTCCTCTCTCTTCCTCCTCTCTCTTCCTCCTCTCTTTTCCTCCTCTCCCTTCCTCCTCTCTCTTCCGCCTCTCTCCTCCTCCTATCTCCTCTTCCTCACTCTTCCTCCTCTCTCTTCCTCCTCTCTCTTCCTCCTCTCTCTTCCTCCTCTCTTTTCCTCCTCTCTCCTCCTCCTCTCTCTTCCTCCTCTCTCTTCCTCCTCTCTCTTCCTCCTCTCATTTCCTCCTCTATCATCCTTCTCTCTCTTCCTCCTCTGTCATTTTCCTGTCTCTTCCTCCTCTCTCTTCCTACTCTCTCCTCTTCCTATCTCTTCCTCCTCTCTTTTCCTCCTCTCTCTTCGTCCTCTCTCTTCCTCCTCTCTCTTCATCCTCTCTCCTCCTACACTCTCTCTCCCTCCTCTCTCTTCCTCCTCTCTCTTCCTCCTCTCTGTTCCTCCTCTCTCTTTCTCCTATCTCCTCCTCCTCTCTCCTCTTCCTCTCTCTTCCTCCTCTCTCTTCCTCCTCTCATTTCCTCCTCTATCAAATTTCTCTCTCTTCCGCCTCTCTCTTCTTCTCTCTCTTCCTCCTTTCTCCTCTTCCTCACTCTTCATCCTCTCTCTTCCTCCTCTCTCCTCTTCCTCTCTCTTCCTCCTCTCTCTTCCTCCTCTCTCTTCCTCCTCTCTCTTCATCCTCTCTTCTCTTCCTCTCTGTTCCTCCTCCCTTTTCCTCCTCTGTCTTCGTCCTCTTTCCTCTTCCTCTCTCTTCCTCCTCTCTCTTCCTCCTCGCTCTTCCTCCTCTCTCTTCCTCCTCGCTCGTCTTCCTCTCTCTTCCTCCTCTCTTCCTCCTCTCTTTTCCTCCTCTCTCCCATTCCTCTCTTTTCCTCCTCTCTCCTCCTCCTCTCTTCTTTTCCTCTTTCTTCCTCATCACCCTTCCTCCTCTCTCCTCTTCCTCTCTCTTCCTCCTCTCTCCTCCTCCTCTCTCCTCTTCTTCTCTCTTCCTCCTCTCTCTTCCTCCTGTCTCTTCCTCCTCGCTCTTCCTCCTCTCTTTTCCTCCTCTCTCCTCCTCCTCTCTCTTCCGCCTCTCTCCTCTTCCTCTCTCTTCCTCCTCTCTCTTCCCCCTCTCTATTCCTCCTCTCTTCTTTTCCTCACTCTTCCTCCTCTCTTCTCTTCCTCTCTCTTCCTCCTCTCTCTTCCTCCTCTCTCTTCCTCCTCTCTCTTCCTTCTATCTTTTCCTCTACCTCTTCCTCCTCTCTCCTTTTCCTCTCTCTTCCTCGTCTCTCATTTTCCTCTCTCTTCCTCCTCTCTCTTCCTACTCTCTCATCTTCCTCTCTCTTCCTCCTCTCTCTTCCTCCTCTGTCCCCTTCCTCTCTCTTCCTCCTCACTCTTCCTCCTCTCTTTTCCTCATCTCTCCCGTTCCTCTCTCTTCCTCCTCTCTCCTCCTCCTCTCTCCTCTTCCTCTCTCTTCCTCCTCTCTCTTCCTCCTCTCTATTCCTCCTCTCTCCTTTTCCTCTCCTTCCTCCTTTCTCCTCTTCCTTACTCTTCCTCCTCTCTGTTCCTCCTCTCTCCTCTTCCTCTCTCTTCCTCCTCTCTCTTTTTCCTCTCTATTCCTCCTCTCTTCTTTTCTCTCTCTTCCTCCTCTTTCCTCTTCCTCTCTCTTCCTCCTCTCTCTTTTTCCTCTCTCTTCCTCCTCTCTCATTATCCTCTCTCTTCCTCCTCTCTCTTCCTACTCTCTCATCTTCCTCTCTCTTCCTCCACTCTCTTCCTCCTCTCTCTTCCCCTTCTCTCTTCCTCCTCTCTCTTCCCCCTCTCTCTTCCTCCTCTCTTTTCCTCCTCTCTATTTTTCCTCTCTCTTCCTCCTCACTCTTCCTCCTCTCTCTTCCTCCTCTCTCTTCCTCCTCTCTTTTCCTCCACCTCTTCCTCTTCTCTCCTTTTCCTCTCTCTTCCTCATCTCTCATTTTCCTGTCTCTTTCTCCTCTCTCTTCCTACTCTCTCCTCTTCCTATCTCTTCCGCCTCTCTTTTCCTCCTCTCTTCCTCCTCTCTGTTCCTCGTCTCTCCTAATACTCTCTCTCTCCATCCTCTCTCCTCTTCCTCTCTCTTCCTCCTCTCTCTTCCTCCTCTCTCTTCCTCCTC
>NW_027437135.1:0-21647 GCF_047716275.1 Strix uralensis
GGAGGAAGAGAGGAGGAGGAGAGGAGGAAGAGAGGGGAGGAAAAGAGAGGAAAAATAGGAGGATAAGAGAGGAGGAAGAGAGAGAAGGAAGAGAGAGGAAGAAGAGAGAGAAAGAGGAGAGTGGAGGAAGAGAGAGGAGGAAGAGGGAGAGGAGAGAGGAGGAAGAGGGAGGTGGAAAAGGGAGGAGGAACAGAGAGGAAGAGGAGAGAGGAGGAAGAGGGAGGAGGAAGAGAGAGGAGGAAGAGAGAGGAGGAAGAGAGAGGAAGAGGAGAGAGGAGGAGAGAGGAGGAAGAGAGAGGAGGAAGAGAGAGAAGGAAGAGAGAGGAAGAGGAGAGAGGAGGAAGACAGAGGAGGAAACGGGAGGAGTAACAGAGAGGAAGAGGAGAGAGGAGGATGAGAGAGGAGGAAAAGGGAGGAGTAACAGAGAGGAAGAGGAGAGAGGAGGAAGAGAGAGGCGGAAGAGAGAGGAAGAGGAGAGAGTAGGAAGAGAGAGGAGGAGAAGGGAGGAGGAACAGGGAGGAAGAGGAGAGAGGAGGAAGAGAGAGGAGGAAGAGATAGGAAGAGGAGAGAGGAGGAGTAGAGAGGAGGAAGAGAGAGGAGGAAGAGAGAGAAAGAAGAGAGAGGAAGAGGAGAGAGGAGGAAGAGAGAGGAGGAAAAGGGAGGAGTAAGAGAGAGGAGGAAGAGAGAGGAAGAGGGGAGAGGAGGAAGAGAGAGGAGGAAGAGAGAGGAAGAGGGGAGAGGAGGAGGAGAGAGGAGGAAGAGAGGAAGAGGAGAAAGGAGGAAGAGAGAGGAGCAAGAGAGAGGAGGAATAGAGAGGAGGAAGAGAGAGGAGGAAGAGAGAGGAGGAGGAGATAGGAGGAAGAGAGAGGAGGAAGAGAGAGGAAGAGGAGAGAGGAGGAGGAGAGAGGAGGAAGAGAGAGTAAGAGGAATGAGGAGGAAGAGAGACGAGGAAGAGAGAGGAAAAGTAGAGAGGAGGAAAAGAGAGGAGAAAGAGAGAGGAGGAAGAGAGAGGAGGAAGAGAGAGAGGAAGAGAGAGGAAGAGGAGAGAGGAGGAAGATAGAGGAGGAAAAGAGAGGAGGAAGAGAGAAGATTAAGAGAGAGGAGGAAGAGAGAGGAAGAGGAGAGAGGAGGAACAGAGAGGAGGAAGAGAGAGAAAAATGAGAGAGGAGGAAGAGAGAGGAAAACGAGAGAGGAGGAAAAGAGAGGAGAAAGAGAGAGGAGGAAGAGAGAAGAACAAGAGAGAGGAGGAAGGGTGAGGAAGAGGAGAGAGGAGGAGGAGAGAGGAGGAAAAGAGAGGAGGAAGAGCTAGGAGGAAGAGAGAGGAGGAAGAGATAGGAAGAGGAGAGAGGAGGAAGAGAGAGGAGAAAGAGAGAGGAAGAGGAGAGAGGAGGAAGAGAGAGGAGGAAGAGGGAGGAGGAAGAGAGAGGAAGAGGAGAGAGGAGGAAGAGAGAGGAGGAAAAGGGAGGAGGAACAGAGAGGAAGAGGAGAGAGGAGGAAGAGAGAGGAGGAAGAGAGAGGAGGAAGAGAGAGGAAAAGGAGAGAGGAGGAGGAGAGAGGAGGAAGACAGAGGAGGAAGACAGAGGAGGAAGAGAAAGGAAGAGGAGAGAGGAGAAAGAGAGAGGAGGAAGAGTGAGGAAGAGGAGAAAGGAGGAGGAGAGAGGAGGAAGAGAGAGGAAGAGGAGAAAGGAGGAAGAGAGAGGAAAAGGAGAGAGGAGGAAGAGAGGGGAGGAAGAGAGAGGAGGAAGAGAGAGGGAGAGGAGAGAGGAGGAAGAGAGAGGAGGAAAAGGGAGGAGGAAGAGAGAGGAAGAGGAGAGAGGAGGAAGAGAGAGGAGGAAGAGAGAGGAAGAGGAGAGAGAAGGAGGAGAGAAGAGGAAGAGAGAGGAGGAAGAGAGAGGAGGAACAGAGAAAGGAAGAGAGAGGAAGAGGAGAGAGTAGGAAGAGAGAGGAGGAAAAGGGAGGAGGAACAGAGAGGAAGAGTAGAGAGGAGGAAGAGAGAGCAAAATGAGAGAGGAGGAAGAGAGGAGGAAGAGAGGAGGAAGAGAGAGGAGGAAGAGAGAGGAGTAAGAGAGAGGATAAGGAGAGAGGAGGAGGACAGAGGAGGAAGAGAGAGGAGGAAGAGAGAGGAGGAAAAGAGAGGAAAAGGAGAGTAGAGGAAGAGAGAGGAGGAAGAGAGAGGAGGAAGAGAGAGGAGGAAAAGAGTGGAGGAAGAGAGAGGAAGAGGAAATAGGAGGATGAGAGAGCAGGAAGAGAGAGGAGGAAGAGAGAGGAGGAAAGAGAGGAGGAAGAGAGAGGAGGAAGAGAAAGGAGGAAGAGAGAGGAGGAAGAGAGAGGAGGAAGAGAGTGGAAGAGGAGAGAGGAGGAAGAGGAGAGAGGAGGAAGAGAGAGGAAAGGAGAGAGGAGGAATACAGAGGAGAAAGAGAGAGGAGGAAGAGAGAGAAGGAGCAGAGAGGAGGAAAAGAGAGGAGGAGATAAAGGAGGAAGAGAGAGGAGAAAGAGAGAGGAGGAAGAGAGAGAAGGAGCAGAGAGGAGGAAAAGAGAGGAGGAGATAAAAGAGGAAGAGAGAGGAGGAAGAGAGAGGAAAAGGAGAGAGGAGGAAGAGGTGGAGGAAAAGAGAGGAGAAAGAGAGAGGAGGAAGAGAGGGGAGGAAGAGAGAGGAAAAGGAGAGAGGAGGAATAGAGAGGAGGAAGAGAAGGAGGAATAGAGAGGAGGAAGAGAGAGGATGAAGAGAGAGGAGGATGAGAGAGGAGGAAAAGTGAGGAGGAAGAGAGAGGAGGAGGAGAGAGGAGGAAGAGAGAGGAGGAAGAGAGAGGAGGAAGAGAGAGGAAAAATACAGAGGAGGAAGAGAGAGGAGGAAGAGAGAGGAAGAAGAGAGAGGAGGAAGAGAGAGGAGGAAGACAGAGGAGGAAGAGAGAGGAAGAGGAGAGAGAGGAAGTTAGAGGAGGAAAAGGGAGGAGGAACAGAGAGGAACAGGAGAGAGAAGGAAGAGAGAGGAGGAAGAGAGAGGAATAGGAGAGAGGAGGAGGAGAGAGGAGGTAGAGAGAGGAGGAAGAGAGAGGAGGAAGAGAGAGAAGGAAGAGAGAGGAAGAGGAGAGAGGAGGAAGAGAGAGGAGGAAAAGGGAGGAGGAACAGAGAGGAAGAGGAGAGAGCAGGAAGAGAGAGGAGGAAGAGAGAGGAAGAGGAGAAAGGAGGAGGAGAGAGGAGGAAGAGAGGAAGAGGAGAAAGGAGGAAGAGAGAGGAAAAGGAGAGAGGAGGAATAGAGAGGAGGAAGAGAGAGGTGGAAGAGAGAGGAGGAGGAGAGATGAGGAAGAGAGAGTAAGAGGAATGTGGAGGAAGAGAGTGGAGGAAGAGAGAGGAAAAGTAGAGAGGAGGAAAGAGAGGAGAAAGAGAGAGGAGGAAGAGAGAGGAGGAAGAGAGAGGAGTAAGAGAGAGGAAAAATAGGAGGAAAAGAGAGGAGGAATAGAGAGGAGGATGAGAGTGGAGGAAGAGAGAGGAAGAGGAGAGTGGAGGAAGAGAGAGGAGGAAGAGTGTGGAGGAAGAGAGAGGAAAATTAGGAGGAAAAGAGAGGAGGAAGAGAGAGGAGGAAGAGAGCGGAGGAAGAGAGAGGAAAATGATAGAGGAGGAGGAGAGAGGAAGAGGAGAGAGGAGGAAAAGAATGGAGGGAGAGAGAGGAAGAGGAGAGAGAAGGAAAAGAGAGGAAAAGAAGAGAGGAGGAAGAGGAGGAGGAAGAGAGAGGAGGAAGAGAGAGGAGGAAGAGAGAGGAGGAAGAGAGTGGAGGAAGAGAGAGGAAGAGGAAAGAGGAGGAGGAAAGAGGAGAAAGAGAGAGGTGGAAGGAGAAGAGGAAGAGAGAGGAGGAAGAGAGAGGAGGAAGAGAGAGGAAAATGAGAGAGGAGGAAGAGAGAGGAAAAGGATAGAGGAGGAAAAGAGAGGAGGAAGAGACAGGAGGAAGAGGGAGGAGGAAGGGAGAGGAGGAGTAGACAGGAGGAAAGTAGAGCAGGAAGAGAGAGGAGGAAGAGAGAGGAGGAAGAGAGAGGAGGAAGACAGACGAAGAGGAGAGAGGAGGAAGAGAGAGGAGGTAGAGAGAGGAGGAAGAGAGAGGAAGAGGAGAGAGGAGGAGGAGAGAGGAGTGAAAGAGTGGAGGAAGAGAGAGGAAGAGGAGAGAGGAGGAAGAGAGAGGAGGAAGAGAGAGGAGGAAGAGAGAGGAAAAAGAGCGTGGAGGAAAAGACAGGAGGAAGAGAGAGTAGGAAGACAGAGGAGAGCACAGAGGAGGAAGAGAGACGAGGAAGAATGAGGAAGAGGAGAGAGGAGGAAAAGAGAGGAGGAAGAGAGAGGAGGAAGTGTGAGGAAGAGGAGAGAGGAGGAGGAGAGAGGAGGAAAAGAGAGGAGGAAGAGAGAGGAGGAAGAGACATGAGGAAGAGATAGGAAGAGGAGAGAGGAGGAAGAGAGAGGAGGAAAAGAGAGGAGGAAGAGAGAGGAGGAAGAGAGAGTAGGAAGAGAGAAGGAAGAGAGAGGAGGAAGAGGTGAGAGGAGGCGTAGAAAGGAGGAAAAGAGAGGAGGAAGAGAGAGGAGGAAGAGTGAGGAAGAGGAGAGAGGAGTAGGAGAGGGAAGGAAGAGAGAGGAGAAGGAGAGAGGAGGAAGAGAGAGGAAGAAGAGAGTAGAAGAAGAGAGAAGAGGAAGAGAGAGGAGGAAAAGAGAGGAGGAAGAGAGAGGAGGAAGAGAGAGGAGGGAGAGGGGGGAGGAAGAGAGAGGAAGAGGAGAGATGAGGAGGAGAGAGGAGGAAAAGAGAGGAGGAAGAGAGAAGAGGAAGAGAGAGGAGGAAGAGTGAGGAAGAGGAGTGAGGAGGAAGAGAGAGGAGGAAAAGAGAGGAAGAAGAGAGAGGAGGGAGAGGGAGGAGGAAGAGACAAGAGGAAGAGAGGAAGAGGAGAGAGGAGGAGGAGAGAGGAGGAAGAGAGAGGAGGAAGATAGAGGAGGAAGAGAGAGAAGGAAGAGAGAGAAGGAAGACAGAGTAAGAGGAGAGAGGAGAAGGAGAGAGGAGGAAAAGAGAGGGGGAAGAGAGAGGAGGAGGAGAGAGGAGGAAGAGAGAGGAGGAATAGTGAGGAAGAAGAGAGAGGAAGGGAAGAGAGGAGGAGGATGAGAGGAGGAAAATAGAGGAGGAAGACAGCAGAGGAAGAGAGAGGAAGAGGAGAGAGGACGAAGAGAGAGGAGGAAAAGAGAGGAGGAAGAGAGAGGAGGAAGAGAGAAGAGAAGGAGAGGAGGAAAGGTGAGGAAGAGGAGAGAGGAGGAGGAGAGAGCAGGAAAAGAGAGGAGGAAGAGCTAGGAGGAAGAGAGAGGAGGAAGAGAGAGGAGGAAGAGAGAAGAAGAAGGAGAGGAGGAAGGGTGAGGAAGAGGAGAGAGGAGGAGGAGAGAGGAGGAAAAGAGAGGAGGAAGAGCTAGGAGGAAGAGAGAGGAGGAAGAGAGAGGAAGAGGAGACAGGAGGAAGACAGAGGACAGAGAGGAAGATGAGAGAGGAGGAAGAGAGAGGAGGAAGAAGGAGGAGGAAGAGAGATGAGGAAGAAGGAGGAGGAAGAGAGAGGAAGACGAGAGAGGAGGAAGAGAGAGGAGGAAGAGGGAGGAGGAAGGGAGAGGAGGAGTAGACAGAGGAAAAGAGAGGAGGAAGACAGAGGAGGAAGAGAGAGGAGGAAGAGAGAGGAAGAGAAGAGAGGAGGAAGAGAGAGGAGGAGTAGACAGGAGGAAAAGAGAGGAGGAAGAGAGAGGAAGAGGAGAGAGGAGGAGGAGAGAGGAGGAAAAGAGAGGAGGAAGAGAGTGGAGGAAGACAGAGGAGGAAGAGAGGAAGAGGAGAGAGGAGGAAGAGAGAGGAGGAAGAGTGAGGAAGAGGAGAGAGGAGGAGGAGAGAGGAGGAAAAGAGAGGAGGAAGAGAGAGGAAGTTGAGAGAGGAGGAAGAGAGTGGAGGAAGAGAGAGGAGGAAGAGAGAGGAGGAAGAGAGTGAAAAAGGAGAGAGGAGGAAAAGAGAGGAGGAAGAGAGAGGAGGAAAAGAGTGGAGGAAGACAGATGAGGAAGAGAGAGGAGGAAGAGGAGAGAGGAGGAAGAGAGAGGAAGAAGAGAGAGGAGGAAGAGAGAGGAAGAAGAGAGAGGAGAAAGAGAGAGGAAGAAAGAGTGGAGGCAGAGAGTGGAAGAGGAGAGAGGAGGAAGAGAGAGAAGGAAGAGAGAGGAAGAGGAGAGAGGAGGAAGACAGAGGAGGAAGAGTGAGGAAGAAGAGAGAGGGGGAGGAGAGAGTAGAAGGAGAGAGGAGGAAGAAAGAAGAGGAAGAGAGAGGAGGAAGAGAGAGGAGGAAGAGAATGGAGGAAGAGAGTCGAGGAAGAGAGAGGAAGAGGAGAGAGGAGGAAGAGAGAGAAGGAAAAGAGTGGAGGAGGAGAGAGAAGGAAACGAGAGGAGGAAGAGTGAAGAGAAAGAGAGAGGAAAAGGAGAGAGGAGGAAAAGATAGTAGGAAGTGAGAGTAGGAAGAGAGAGGAGGAGGAGAGAGGAGGAAGAGAGACGAGGAAGAAAGAGGAAGAGGACAGAGGAGGAAGAGAGAGGAGGAAAAGAGTGGAGGAAGATAGAGTAAGAGGAGAGAGGAGGAAGATAGATGAAGAAGAGAGAGGAGGAAGAGAGAGGAAGAGGAGGGAGGGGGAGGAGAGAGGAGGAAAAGAGAGGAGGAAGAGAGGGGAAGAAGAGATATGAGGGAAGAGGAGAGAGGAGGAAAGAGGAAGAGGAGGGAGGAGGAAAAGAGAGGAGGAAGAGAGAGGAGGAAGTGTGAGGAAGAGGAGAGAGGGGGAGGAGAGAGGAGGAAAGAAGAGGAGGAAGAGAGACGAGGAAGAGAGACGAGGAAGAGAGAGGAAGAGGAGAGAGGAGGAAGATAGAGGAGGAAAAGAGAGGAGGAAGAGAGAAGATTAAGAGAGAGGAGGAAGAGAGAGGAAGAGGAGAGAGGAGGAACAGAGAGGAGGAAGAGAGAGAAAAATGAGAGAGGAGGAAGAGAGAGGAAAACGAGAGAGGAGGAAAAGCGAGGAGAAAGAGAGAGGAGGATGAGAGAAGAACAAGAGAGAGGAGGAAGGGTGAGGAAGAGGAGAGAGGAGGAGGAGAGAGGAGGAAAAGAGAGGAGGAAGAGCTAGGAGGAAGAGAGAAGAGGAAGAGATAGGAAGAGGAGAGAGGAGGAAGAGAGAGGAGAAAGAGAGAGGAAGAGGAGAGAGGAGGAAGAGAGAGGAGGAAGAGGGAGGAGGAAGAGAGAGGAAGAGGAGATAGGAGTAAGAGAGAGGAGGTATGGAGAGGAGGAAGAGAGAGGAAGAGGAGACGAGGAGGAGAGTGGAGGAAAAGAGAGGAGGAAGAGAGAGGAAGAGGAGAGAGGAGGAAGAGAGAGGAGGAAGAGAGAGGAGGAGCAGAGAGGAGGAAGAGAGACGGGGAAGAAAGAGGAAGAGGACAGATGAGTAGGAGAGAGGAGGAAAAGAGAGAGGGAACAGAGAGGGAGAGGAGAGAGGAAGAAGAGAGTGGAGAAAGAGAGAGGAGGAAGAGAGAGGAAAAGGAGAGAGGAGGAAAAGAGAGAAGGAAGAGAGAGTAGGAAGAGAGAGGAGGGAGGAAGAGGAGGAATAGAGAGGAGGAAAAGAGAGGATGAAGAGAGAGTAAGAGGAGAGTGGAGCAAGAGAGAGGAGGTTGAGAGTGGAAAATGAGAGAGGAGGAAAATAGAGGAGAAAGAGAGAGTAGGAAGAGAGAGGAGGAACAAAGAGGAGGAAGAGAAAGGAGTAAGAGAGAGGAAAAGGAGAGAGGAGGAAAAGAGAGGAGAGAGAGAGAGTAGGAAGAGAGAGGAGGAGGAGAGAGGAGGAAGACAGACGAGCAAGAAAGAGGAAGAGGAGAGAGGAGGAAAGAGAGGAGGAAGAGAGAGGAGGAGAGAGAGGAGGAAGAGAGAGGAAAAGGAGAGAGGAAAAGGAGAGAGGAGGAGGAGAGAGGAGTAATAGAGAGGAGGAGGAGAGAGGAGGAAGAGAGAAGAGGAAGAGTGAGGAGGAACAGGAGAGAGGAAAAGGAGAGAGGAGGAGGAGAGAGGAGGAGAAGAGAGAAGGAAAGAGAGAGGAAAATGAGAGAGGAAAAAGAAGAGAAGAGGAGGAGAGAGGAGGAATAGAGAGGATGAAAAGACAGGAGGAGGAGAGAGGAGGAAGAGAGAGGAGGAAAAGAGAGGAGGAAGAGAGAGGAGGAAGATAGACGAAGAGGAGAGAGGAGAGAAGAGAGAGGAGAAAGAGAGAGGAGGAAGAGAAAAGAGGAAGGGAGAGAAGGAATAGAGAGGAAAAGGATAGAGGAGGAGGAGAGAGGAGGAGGAGAGAGGAGTAAGAGAGAGGAAAAGGAGGAGGGTGGAGGAGAGAGGGGGAAAAGAGAGGAGAAGGAGAGAGAGGAAGAGAGAGGAGAAGGAGAGAGGAGGAAGAGAGATGAGGAAGAGGAGAGGAGGAAGAGAGAGGAAAAGAAGAGAGGAGGAAGAGAGAGGAGGAAGAGGGAGGAGGAAGAGAGAGGAGGAGTAGAGAGGAAGAGGAGAGGAGGAAGAGAAATGAGGAAGAGAGGAGGAAGAGAGAGGAAGAGAGAGAGATGAAGATAGAGGAGGAAAAGAGAGGAGGAAGAGAGATGAGGAAGAGAGAGGAGGAAGAGGAGAGACGAGTAAGAGAGGAGGAAGAAGAGAGAGGAGGAAGTGAGAGGAGGAAAGAGAGGAGCAGAGAGTGGAAGAGGAGAGAGGACGAACAGAGTGAAGGAAGAGAGAGGAAAAGGAGAGAGGAGGAAGTGAGAGGAGGAAGAGTGAGGAAAGAAGAGAGAGGAGGACGAGAGAGGAGAACGAGAGTGGAGGAAGAGAGAAGAGGAAGAGAGAGGAGGAAGAGAGAGGAGGAAGAGAGAGGAGGAAGAGAGAGTAGGAAGAGAGAGGAAGAGGAGAGAGGAGGGACAGAGAGGAGGAAGAGAGAAGAAGAAGGAGAGGAGGAAGTGTGAGAAGAGGAGAGAGAGGAGGAGAGAGGAGGAAAAGAGAGGAGGAAGAGCTAGGAGGAAGAGAGAGAAGGAAGAGAGAGGAAGAGAAGAGAGGACGAAGAGAGAGGAGGAAGAGAGAAGAAGAAGGAGAGGAGGAAGTGTGAGGAAGAGGAGAGAGGAGGAGGAGAGAGCAGGAAAAGAGAGGAGGAAGAGCTAGGAGGAAGAGAGAGGAGGAAGAGAGAGGAAGAGGAGACAGGAGGAAGACAGAGGACAGAGAGGAAGATGAAGAGGAGGAAGAGAGAGGAGGAAGAAGGAGGAGGAGAAGAGAGATGAGGAAGAAGGAGGAGGAAGAGAGAGGAAGACGAGAGAGGAGGAAGAGAGAGGAGGAAGAGGGAGGAGGAAGGGAGAGGAGGAGTAGACAGAGGAAAAGAGAGGAGGAAGACAGAGGAGGAAGAGAGAGGAGGAAGAGAGAGGAAGAGAAGAGAGGAGGAAGAGAGAGGAGGAGTAGACAGGAGGAAAAGCGAGGAGGAAGAGAGAGGAGGAAGAAAGAGGAGGAAGAGAGAAGAAGAGGAGAGAGGAGGAGGAGAGAGGAGGAAAAGAGAGGAGGAAGAGAGAGGAAGTTGAGAGAGGAGGAAGAGAGTGGAGGAAGAGAGAGGAGGAAGAGAGAGGAGGAAGAGAGTGAAAAAGGAGAGAGGAGGAAAAGAGAGGAGGAAGAGAGAGGAGGAAAAGAGTGGAGGAAGACAGATGAGGAAGAGAGAGGAGGAAGAGGAGAGAGGAGGAAGAGAGAGGAAGAAGAGAGAGGAGGGAGAGGAAGAAGAGAGAGGAGAAAGAGAGAGAAAGAAAGAGTGGAGGCAGAGAGTGGAAGAGGAGAGAGGAGGAAGAGAGAGAAGGAAGAGAGAGGAAGAGGAGAGAGGAGGAAGACAGAGGAGGAAGAGTGAGGAGGAAGAGAGAGGAGGAAAAGAGAGTAAGAAGAGAGAGGAGGGAGAGGGAGGAGGAATAGAGATGAAGAGGAGAGATGAGGAAGAGAGAAGAGGAAAAGAGAGGAGGAAGAGAGAAGAGGAAGATAGAGGAGGAAGAGAGAGGAGGAAGATAGAGTAGGAAGAATGAGGAAGAGGAGAGAGTATGAAAAGAGAGGATGAAGAGGGAGGAGGAAGAGGAGAAAGAGAGATGAGGAAGACAGCGAAAGAGGAGAGAGGAGAAGGAGAGAGAAGGAAGAGAGAGGAGGAAGAGAGAGGAGGAAGAGAGAGGAGGAGGAGAGAGGAGGGAGAGAGAGGAAGAGGAGAGAGGAGGAGGAGACAGGGGGAAAAGAGAGAAGGAAGAGAGAGGTGGAAGAGAGAGGAAGAGGAGAGAGGAGGAAGAGAGAGGTGGAAGAGAGTGGAGCAAGAGAGAGGAGGAAGACAGAGTAGGAAGAGAGGGGAGGAAGAGAGAGAAGGAAGAGGGAGGAGGAAGATAGAGAAAGAGGAGAGAGGAGGAGGAGAGAGGGAAAGGAAGAGAGTAGAGGAAGAGAGAGGAGGAGGAGAGAGGATGAAAAGAGAGGAGGAAGAAAGAGGAAGAAGAGAGAGGAAGAGGAGAGAGGAGGAGGAGAGACGAGGAAAAGACAGGAGGAAGAGAGAGGAAGAGGAGAGAGGAGTAACAGAGAGGAGGAAGAGAGAGGAGGAAGAGATGGGAGGAAGAGAAAGGAGTAAGAGAGTGGAGGAAGGAGAGAAGGAAGAGAGAGGAGAAAGAGAGAGGAAGAGGAGAGAGAAGGAGGAGAGAGGAGGAAGAGAGAAGAGGAAGAGAGAGGAGGAGGAGAGAGGAGGAAGAGAGAGGAGCAAGAGAGAGGAGGAAGAGAAAGGAGGAAGATAGAGTAGGAAGAATGAGGAAGAGGAGAGAGGAGGAAAAGAGAGGAGGAAGAGGGAGGAGGAAGAGAAAGGAGAATGAGAGGAAGAGGAGAGAGGAGGAGGAGAGGGGAGGAAGAGAGAGGAGAAGGAGAGAGGAAGAAGAGAGTGGAGGAAGAGAGAAGAGGAAGAGAGAGGAAGAGAAGAGAGAAGGGGGAGAGACGAGGAAGAGAGAGGAAGAGGAGAGAGGAGGAAGACAGATGAGGAAGAGAGAGGAGGAACAGAGTGGAAGAACAGAAAGAAAGAAGAGAGAGGAGGAAGAGAGAGGAGGAAGAGAGAGGAGGAAGAGAGAGGAAGAAAAGAGAGAAGGGGGAGAGACGAGGAAGAGAGAGGAAGAGGAGAGAGGAGGAAGACAGATGAGGAAGAGAGAGGAGGAATAGAGAGGATGAATAGAGAGGAAAAGGATAGAGAAGGAGGAGAGAGGAGGAAGAGAGAGGAGGAAGAGAGAGTAGGTAGAGAGAGGAGGAAGAGAGAGTAAGAGAATAGGGGGGCGGAAGAGAGGAGGATGAGAGAGGAGGAAGAGAGTGGAGGAAGCGAGAGGAAGAGGATAGAGGAGTAGGAGAGAGGAGGAGGAGAATGGAGGAGGAGAGAGGAGGAAGAGAGAGGAAGAAGAGAGAGGGGGAAGAGAGAGGAGGAAGAGAAAGGAGGAAGAGAGAGGAGGAAGAGAGAGGAGGAGGAGAGACGTGGAAGAGAGAGGAGGAAGAGAGAGGAGGAGGAGAGACGTGGAAGAGAGAGGAGGAAGAGAGTAGGAAAAGAGAGGCAGAAGAGTGAGGAGGAAGTGAGAGGAAGATGAGAGAGGAGGAGTAGAGAGGAGGAGGAGTGCGGAGGATCAGAGAGGAGGATGAGAGAAGAGGAAGAGAGTAGAGGAAGAGAGAGGAGGGGAAGAGAGGAGGAAGAGAGAGGAAGAGGAGAGTGCAGGAGGAGTGAGGAGAGGCAGAGAGGAGGAAGAAAGATGACGAAGTGAGAGGAGGAAAATAGAGGTTGAGTAGAGAGGAGGAGCAGAGAGTAGGAAGAGAAAGGAGGAGGAGAGAGGAATAGGAGAGAGGAGGAGGATAGAGGACGAGGAAAGAGGAGGAAATTAGCGGAGGAAGAGAGAGGAGAAAGAGAGAGGAGGAAGAGAGTGGAGCAAGAGAGAGGAATAGAGAGGCAGACTAGAGAGTAGGAGGAGAGAGCAGGAAGAGAGAGGAGTAACAGAGAGGAGGAAGAGAGAGGAGGAATAGAGAGGAAAAGGAGAGAGGAGGAGGAGAGAGGAGGAAGAGGGAGGAGGAAGAGAGAGGAAGAGGATATGGGAGGAGGAGAGAGCAGGAGGAGAGAATAGGAACAGAGAGGAGGAAGAGAGAGGTAAAGGAGAAAGGAGGAGGAGAGAGGAGGAAGAGAGAGGAGGAAGAGAGATGAGGGCGAGAGAGGTAGAGGAGAGAAGAGGAGGAGAGACGAGGAGGAGAGATGAGGAAGAGAGAGGAGGAAGATAGAGGAGGAAGAGAGAGACAGAAGAGAGAGGAGGAAGAGAGAGGAATAGGAGAGAGGAGGAGGAGAGAGAAGGAAGAGAGAGGAGAAAGAGACAGGAGAAAGAGAGACGAGAAAGAGAGAGGAGGAAAAGAGACGAAGAGGAGAGAGTAGGAGGAGAGAGGAGGAAGAGAGACGGGAAAGAGAGAGAAAGAGGGGAGACGAGGTGGAGAGATGAGGAAGAGAGAGGAGGAAGAGAGAACAGGAAGAGAGAGAAGGGCGAGAGAGGGGGAAGAGGGAGGATGAGGAGAGAGGAGGAGGAGAGAGGAGGAATAGAG
This sequence comes from Strix uralensis, assembly GCF_047716275.1. Classification (NCBI taxonomy): domain Eukaryota; kingdom Metazoa; phylum Chordata; class Aves; order Strigiformes; family Strigidae; genus Strix; species Strix uralensis. The sequence goes on from NW_027437135.1 coordinate 12,620, forward strand.
AGGAAAATGAGAGAGGAGGAGGAGAGATGAGGAAGAGAGAGGAGGAAGAGAGTGGAGCAAGAGAGAGGAATAGGAGAGAGGTGGATGAATGAGAAGGAACAGAGTGGCGGAGGAGAGAATAGGAGGAGAGAGCAGGAAGAGAGAGGAGTAAGAGAGAGGAGGAAGAGAGAGGAGGAAGAGAGAGGAGGAAGACATGGGAAGAGGAGAGACGAGGAGAGAGGAGGAAGAGAGAACAGGAAGAGACAGAAGGGCGAGAAAGGGGAAGAGAGAGGAAGAGGAGAGAGGAGGAGGAGAGAGGAGGAAGAGAGTGGAGGACGAAAGAGGAGGTAGAGAGATTAGGAAGAGAGAAGAAGAGAATAGGGGAGGAGGAGGGAGGTGGAAGAGAGAGGAGGAAGAGAGAGGAGAAAGAGATAGGAGGAAGAGAGAGGAGGAAAAGAGACGAAGAGGAGAGAGGAGGAGGAGAGAGGAGGAACAGAGAGGAGGCAAAGAGAGGAGGAAGAGAGAGGAGGAAGAAAGAACAGGAAGAGAGAGAAGGGCGAGAAAGGGGGAAGAGAGAGGAAGAGGAGAGAGGAGGAGGAGAGAGGAGGAATAGAGAGGAAAAGGAGAGAGGAGGAGGATAGAGGAGGAAGAGAGAGGAGGAAGGGAGTGGAGCAAGAAAGAGGAAGAGGAGAGAGGTGGAGGAGAGAGGAGTAACAGAGAGGCGGACGAGAGAATAGGAGGAGAGAGCAGGAAGAGAGAGGAGGAAGAGAGAGGAGGAAGAGAGGAAAAGGAGAGAGGAGGAGGAGATAGGAGGAACAGAGAGGAGGAAGATAGAGGTCGTGGAGAAAGGAGGATGAGAGTGGAGGAAGACAGTGGAGAAAGAGAGAGGAGGTGGACAGAGGAGGAGGAGAGAGGAGGAGGCGAGAGGAGGAAGAGAGAGGAGGAAGAGAGAGGAGGAAGAGAGAGAAACAGGAGAGAGGAGGAGGAGAGAGGAGGAAGAGAGAGAAGGGTGAGAGAGTTAGAGGAGAAAGGAGGAGGAGAGTGGAGGAGGAGAGATGAGGAAGAGAGACAAGGAAGAGAGAGGAGGAAAAGAGAGGAGGAAGAGAGAGGAGGAAGTGTGAGGAAGAGGAGAGAGGGGGAGGAGAGAGGAGGAAAAGAGAGGAGGAAGATAGACGAGGAAGAGAGACGAGGAAGTGTGAGGAAGAGGAGAGAGGGGGAGGAGAGAGGAGGAAAAGAGAGGAGGAAGAGAGACGAGGAAGAGAGACGAGGAAGAGAGAGGAAGAGGAGAGAGGAGGAAGATAGAGGAGGAAAAGAGAGGAGGAAGAGAGAAGATTAAGAGAGAGGAGGAAGAGAGAGGAAGAGGAGAGAGGAGGAACAGAGAGGAGGAAGAGAGAGAAAAATGAGAGAGGAGGAAGAGAGAGGAAAACGAGAGAGGAGGAAAAGAGAGGAGAAAGAGAGAGGAGGAAGAGAGAAGAACAAGAGAGAGGAGGAAGGGTGAGGAAGAGGAGAGAGGAGGAGGAGAGAGGAGGAAAAGAGAGGAGGAAGAGCTAGGAGGAAGAGAGAGGAGGAAGAGATAGGAAGAGGAGAGAGGAGGAAGAGAGAGGAGAAAGAGAGAGGAAGAGGAGAGAGGAGAAGGAGAGAGGAGGAAGAGGGAGGAGGAAGAGAGAGGAGGAGTAGACAGGAGGAAAAGCGAGGAGGAAGAGAGAGGAGGAAGAAAGAGGAGGAAGAGAGAAGAAGAGGAGAGAGGAGGAGGAGAGAGGAGGAAGAGTGAGGAAGAGGAGAAAGGAGGAAGAGAGAGGAGGAAGAGAGAGGAGGAAGAGAGAGGAAGAGGAGAGAGGAGTAAGAGAGAGGAGGTATGGAGAGGAGGAAGAGAGAGGAAGAGGAGAGACGAGGAGGAGTGTGGAGAAAAAGAGAGGAGGAAGAGAGAGGAAGAGGAGAGAGGAGGAAGAGAGAGGAGGAAGAGAGAGGAGGAGCAGAGAGGAGGAAGAGAGACGGGGAAGAAAGAGGAAGAGGACAGATGAGTAGGAGAGAGGAGGAAAAGAGAGAGGGAAGAGAGAGGGAGAGGAGAGAGGAAGAAGAGAGTGGAGAAAGAGAGAGGAGGAAGAGAGAGGAAAAGGAGAGAGGAGGAAAAGAGAGAAGGAAGAGAGAGTAGGAAGAGAGAGGAGGGAGGAAGAGGAGGAATAGAGAGGAGGAAAAGAGAGGATGAAGAGAGAGTAAGAGGAGAGTGGAGCAAGAGAGAGGAGGTTGAGAGTGGAAAATGAGAGAGGAGGAAAATAGAGGAGAAAGAGAGAGTAAGAAGAGAGAGGAGGAACAAAGAGGAGGAAGAGAAAGGAGTAAGAGAGAGGAAAAGGAGAGAGGAGGAAAAGAGAGGAGAGAGAGAGAGTAGGAAGAGAGAGGAGGAGGAGAGAGGAGGAAGACAGACGAGCAAGAAAGAGGAAGAGGAGAGAGGACGAAAGAGAGGAGGAAGAGAGAGGAGGAAGAGAGAGGAGGAAAAGAATGGAGGAGGAGAGACGAGGAAAAGAGAGGAGTAAGAGAGAAGAGGAAGAGAGAGAAAAATGAGAGAGGAGGAAAAGAGAGGAGAAAGTGAGAGTAGGAAGATAGAGGAGGAGGAGAGAGGAGGAAGAGAGACGACGAAGAAAGAGGAGGAGGAAGGAGGAGGAAGAGAGAGGAGGAAAAGAGTGAAGGAAGAGAGAGGAAGAGGAGAGAGGAGGAAGAGAGATGAAGAATAGAGAGGAGGAAGATAGAGGGAGAGGAGAGAGGGGGAGGAGAGAGGAGGAAAAGAGAGGAGGAAGAGAGGGGAGGAAGAGAGAGGAGGAAGAGGAGAGAGGAGGAAGAGAAAGGAAGAGGAGAGAGGAGGAAGATAGAGGAGGAAAAGTGAGGAGGGAGAGAGTGGAAGAGGAGAGAGGAGGAAGAGAGAGGAGGAAGAGAGAGGAGGAAGAGAGAGGAAAATGAGAGAGGAGGAAGAGAGAGGAAAATGAGAGAGGAGGAAGAGAGAGGAGGAAGAGGAGAGAGGATGAAGAGAGAGGAAGAAGAGAGAGGAGGAAGAGAGAGGAGGAAAGAGAGGAGGAAGAGAGAGGAAATGGAGAGAGGAGGAAGAGAGAGGAGGAAGAGAGAGGAACAGGAGTGAGGAGGAAAAGAGAGGAGGAAGAGAGAGTTGGAAGAGAGAGGAGGAGCAGAGAGGAGGAAAAGAGATGAGGAAGAAAGAGGAAGAGGACAGATGAGGAGGAGAGAGGAGGAAAACAGAGGAGGAAGAGAGAGGGAGAGGAGAGAGGAAGAAGAGAGAGGAGGAAGAGAGAGGAGGAAAAGAATGGAGGAGGAGAGACGAGGAAAAGAGAGGAGTAAGAGAGAAGAGGAAGAGAGAGAAAAATGAGAGAGGAGGAAAAGAGAGGAGAAAGTGAGAGTAGGAAGATAGAGGAGGAGGAGAGAGGAGGAAGAGAGACGAGGAAGAAAGAGGAGGAGGACAGAGGAGGAAGAGAGAAGAGGAAAAGAGTGAAGGAAGAGAGAGGAAGAGGAGAGAGGAGGAAGAGAGATGAAGAAGAGAGAGGAGGAAGATAGAGGGAAAGGAGAGAGGGGGAGGAGAGAGGAGGAAAAGAGAGGAGGAAGAGAGGGGAGGAAGAGAGAGGAGGAAGAGGAGAGAGGAGGAAGAGAAAGGAAGAGGAGAGAGGAGGAAGATAGAGGAGGAAAAGTGAAGAGGGAGAGAGTCGAAGAGGAGAGAGGAGGAAGAGAGAGGAGGAAGAGAGAGGAGGAAGAGAGAGGAAAATGAGAGAGGAGGAAGAGAGAGGAAAATGAGAGAGGAGGAAGAGAGAGGAGGAAGAGGAGAGAAGATGAAGAGAGAGGAAGAAGACAGAGGAGGAAGAGAGAGGAGGAAAGAGAGGAGGAAGAGAGAGGAAGTGGAGAGAGGAGGAAGAGAGAGGAGGAAGAGAGAGGAACAGGAGTGAGGAGGAAAAGAGAGGAGGAAGAGAGTGTTGGAAGAGAGAGGAGTAGCAGAGAGGAGGAAAAGAGATGAGGAAGAAAGAGGAGAGGACAGATGAGGAGGAGAGAGGAGGAAAACAGAGGAGGAAGAGAGAGGGAGAGGAGAGAGGAAGAAGAGAGAGGAGGAAGAGAGAGGAGGAAGAGAGAGGAAAAGGAGAGTGGAGGAAGAGAGAGGAATAAGAGAGTGGAGGCTGAGAGAAGAAGAAGAGAGAGGAGGAAAGGAGAGTAGGAAGAGAGAGGATAAATTGAGAGGAGGAAGAGAGAGGAGTAACAGAGAGGAGGAAGAGAGAGGAAGAGGAGTGAGGAGGAAGAGAGAGGAGGAAAAGAGAGTAAGAAGAGAGGAGGGAGAGGGAGGAGGAATAGAGATGAAGAGGAGAGATGAGGAAGAGAGAAGAGGAAAAGAGAGGAGGAAGAGAGAAGAGGAAGATAGAGGAGGAAGAGAGAGGAGGAAGATAGAGTAGGAAGAATGAGGAAGAGGAGAGAGTATGAAAAGAGAGGATGAAGAGGGAGGAGGAAGAGGAGAAAGAGAGATGAGGAAGACAGCGAAAGAGGAGAGAGGAGAAGGAGAGAGAAGGAAGAGAGAGGAGGAAGAGAGAGGAGGAAGAGAGAGGAGGAGGAGAGAGGAGGGAGAGAGAGGAAGAGGAGAGAGGAGGAGGAGACAGGGGGAAAAGAGAGAAGGAAGAGAGAGGTGGAAGAGAGAGGAAGAGGAGAGAGGAGGAAGAGAGAGGTGGAAGAGAGTGGAGCAAGAGAGAGGAGGAAGACAGAGTAGGAAGAGAGGGGAGGAAGAGAGAGAAGGAAGAGGGAGGAGGAAGATAGAGAAAGAGGAGAGAGGAGGAGGAGAGAGGGAAAGGAAGAGAGTAGAGGAAGAGAGAGGAGGAGGAGAGAGGATGAAAAGAGAGGAGGAAGAAAGAGGAAGAAGAGAGAGGAAGAGGAGAGAGGAGGAGGAGAGACGAGGAAAAGACAGGAGGAAGAGAGAGGAAGAGGAGAGAGGAGTAACAGAGAGGAGGAAGAGAGAGGAGGAAGAGATGGGAGGAAGAGAAAGGAGTAAGAGAGTGGAGGAAGGAGAGAAGGAAGAGAGAGGAGAAAGAGAGAGGAAGAGGAGAGAGAAGGAGGAGAGAGGAGGAAGAGAGAAGAGGAAGAGAGAGGAGGAGGAGAGAGGAGGAAGAGAGAGGAGCAAGAGAGAGGAGGAAGAGAAAGGAGGAAGATAGAGTAGGAAGAATGAGGAAGAGGAGAGAGGAGGAAAAGAGAGGAGGAAGAGGGAGGAGGAAGAGAAAGGAGAATGAGAGGAAGAGGAGAGAGGAGGAGGAGAGGGGAGGAAGAGAGAGGAGAAGGAGAGAGGAAGAAGAGAGTGGAGGAAGAGAGAAGAGGAAGAGAGAGGAAGAGAAGAGAGAAGGGGGAGAGACGAGGAAGAGAGAGGAAGAGGAGAGAGGAGGAAGACAGATGAGGAAGAGAGAGGAGGAACAGAGTGGAAGAACAGAAAGAAAGAAGAGAGAGGAGGAAGAGAGAGGAGGAAGAGAGAGGAGGAAGAGAGAGGAAGAAAAGAGAGAAGGGGGAGAGACGAGGAAGAGAGAGGAAGAGGAGAGAGGAGGAAGACAGATGAGGAAGAGAGAGGAGGAATAGAGAGGATGAATAGAGAGGAAAAGGATAGAGAAGGAGGAGAGAGGAGGAAGAGAGAGGAGGAAGAGAGAGTAGGTAGAGAGAGGAGGAAGAGAGAGTAAGAGAATAGGGGGGCGGAAGAGAGGAGGATGAGAGAGGAGGAAGAGAGTGGAGGAAGCGAGAGGAAGAGGATAGAGGAGTAGGAGAGAGGAGGAGGAGAATGGAGGAGGAGAGAGGAGGAAGAGAGAGGAAGAAGAGAGAGGGGGAAGAGAGAGGAGGAAGAGAAAGGAGGAAGAGAGAGGAGGAAGAGAGAGGAGGAGGAGAGACGTGGAAGAGAGAGGAGGAAGAGAGAGGAGGAGGAGAGACGTGGAAGAGAGAGGAGGAAGAGAGTAGGAAAAGAGAGGCAGAAGAGTGAGGAGGAAGTGAGAGGAAGATGAGAGAGGAGGAGTAGAGAGGAGGAGGAGTGCGGAGGATCAGAGAGGAGGATGAGAGAAGAGGAAGAGAGTAGAGGAAGAGAGAGGAGGGGAAGAGAGGAGGAAGAGAGAGGAAGAGGAGAGTGCAGGAGGAGTGAGGAGAGGCAGAGAGGAGGAAGAAAGATGACGAAGTGAGAGGAGGAAAATAGAGGTTGAGTAGAGAGGAGGAGCAGAGAGTAGGAAGAGAAAGGAGGAGGAGAGAGGAATAGGAGAGAGGAGGAGGATAGAGGACGAGGAAAGAGGAGGAAATTAGCGGAGGAAGAGAGAGGAGAAAGAGAGAGGAGGAAGAGAGTGGAGCAAGAGAGAGGAATAGAGAGGCAGACTAGAGAGTAGGAGGAGAGAGCAGGAAGAGAGAGGAGTAACAGAGAGGAGGAAGAGAGAGGAGGAATAGAGAGGAAAAGGAGAGAGGAGGAGGAGAGAGGAGGAAGAGGGAGGAGGAAGAGAGAGGAAGAGGATATGGGAGGAGGAGAGAGCAGGAGGAGAGAATAGGAACAGAGAGGAGGAAGAGAGAGGTAAAGGAGAAAGGAGGAGGAGAGAGGAGGAAGAGAGAGGAGGAAGAGAGATGAGGGCGAGAGAGGTAGAGGAGAGAAGAGGAGGAGAGACGAGGAGGAGAGATGAGGAAGAGAGAGGAGGAAGATAGAGGAGGAAGAGAGAGACAGAAGAGAGAGGAGGAAGAGAGAGGAATAGGAGAGAGGAGGAGGAGAGAGAAGGAAGAGAGAGGAGAAAGAGACAGGAGAAAGAGAGACGAGAAAGAGAGAGGAGGAAAAGAGACGAAGAGGAGAGAGTAGGAGGAGAGAGGAGGAAGAGAGACGGGAAAGAGAGAGAAAGAGGGGAGACGAGGTGGAGAGATGAGGAAGAGAGAGGAGGAAGAGAGAACAGGAAGAGAGAGAAGGGCGAGAGAGGGGGAAGAGGGAGGATGAGGAGAGAGGAGGAGGAGAGAGGAGGAATAGAGAGGAAAATGAGAGAGGAGGAGGAGAGATGAGGAAGAGAGAGGAGGAAGAGAGTGGAGCAAGAGAGAGGAATAGGAGAGAGGTGGATGAATGAGAAGGAACAGAGTGGCGGAGGAGAGAATAGGAGGAGAGAGCAGGAAGAGAGAGGAGTAAGAGAGAGGAGGAAGAGAGAGGAGGAAGAGAGAGGAGGAAGACATGGGAAGAGGAGAGACGAGGAGAGAGGAGGAAGAGAGAACAGGAAGAGACAGAAGGGCGAGAAAGGGGGAAGAGAGAGGAAGAGGAGAGAGGAGGAGGAGAGAGGAGGAAGAGAGTGGAGGACGAAAGAGGAGGTAGAGAGATTAGGAAGAGAGAAGAAGAGAATAGGGGAGGAGGAGGGAGGTGGAAGAGAGAGGAGGAAGAGAGAGGAGAAAGAGATAGGAGGAAGAGAGAGGAGGAAAAGAGACGAAGAGGAGAGAGATAGGAGGAGAGAGGAGGAACAGAGAGGAGGCAAAGAGAGGAGGAAGAGAGAGGAGGAAGAAAGAACAGGAAGAGAGAGAAGGGCGAGAAAGGGGGAAGAGAGAGGAAGAGGAGAGAGGAGGAGGAGAGAGGAGGAATAGAGAGGAAAAGGAGAGAGGAGGAGGATAGAGGAGGAAGAGAGAGGAGGAAGGGAGTGGAGCAAGAAAGAGGAAGAGGAGAGAGGTGGAGGAGAGAGGAGTAACAGAGAGGCGGACGAGAGAATAGGAGGAGAGAGCAGGAAGAGAGAGGAGGAAGAGAGAGGAGGAAGAGAGGAAAAGGAGAGAGGAGGAGGAGATAGGAGGAACAGAGAGGAGGAAGATAGAGGTCGTGGAGAAAGGAGGATGAGAGTGGAGGAAGACAGTGGAGAAAGAGAGAGGAGGTGGACAGAGGAGGAGGAGAGAGGAGGAGGCGAGAGGAGGAAGAGAGAGGAGGAAGAGAGAGGAGGAAGAGAGAGAAACAGGAGAGAGGAGGAGGAGAGAGGAGGAAGAGAGAGAAGGGTGAGAGAGTTAGAGGAGAAAGGAGGAGGAGAGTGGAGGAGGAGAGATGAGGAAGAGAGACAAGGAAGAGAGAGGAGGAAAAGAGAGGAGGAAGAGAGAGGAGGAAGTGTGAGGAAGAGGAGAGAGGGGGAGGAGAGAGGAGGAAAAGAGAGGAGGAAGATAGACGAGGAAGAGAGACGAGGAAGTGTGAGGAAGAGGAGAGAGGGGGAGGAGAGAGGAGGAAAAGAGAGGAGGAAGAGAGACGAGGAAGAGAGACGAGGAAGAGAGAGGAAGAGGAGAGAGGAGGAAGATAGAGGAGGAAAAGAGAGGAGGAAGAGAGAAGATTAAGAGAGAGGAGGAAGAGAGAGGAAGAGGAGAGAGGAGGAACAGAGAGGAGGAAGAGAGAGAAAAATGAGAGAGGAGAAGAGAGAGGAAAACGAGAGAGGAGGAAAAGAGAGGAGAAAGAGAGAGGAGGAAGAGAGAAGAACAAGAGAGAGGAGGAAGGGTGAGGAAGAGGAGAGAGGAGGAGGAGAGAGGAGGAAAAGAGAGGAGGAAGAGCTAGGAGAAGAGAGAGGAGGAAGAGATAGGAAGAGGAGAGAGGAGGAAGAGAGAGGAGAAAGAGAGAGGAAGAGGAGAGAGGAGAAGGAGAGAGGAGGAAGAGGGAGGAGGAAGAGAGAGGAGGAGTAGACAGGAGGAAAAGCGAGGAGGAAGAGAGAGGAGGAAGAAAGAGGAGGAAGAGAGAAGAAGAGGAGAGAGGAGGAGGAGAGAGGAGGAAGAGTGAGGAAGAGGAGAAAGGAGGAAGAGAGAGGAGGAAGAGAGAGGAGGAAGAGAGAGGAAGAGGAGAGAGGAGTAAGAGAGAGGAGGTATGGAGAGGAGGAAGAGAGAGGAAGAGGAGAGACGAGGAGGAGTGTGGAGAAAAAGAGAGGAGGAAGAGAGAGGAAGAGGAGAGAGGAGGAAGAGAGAGGAGGAAGAGAGAGGAGGAGCAGAGAGGAGGAAGAGAGACGGGGAAGAAAGAGGAAGAGGACAGATGAGTAGGAGAGAGGAGGAAAAGAGAGAGGGAAGAGAGAGGGAGAGGAGAGAGGAAGAA